>NC_056627.2:177467695-177768642 GCF_002870075.4 Lactuca sativa | reverse complement strand
GTGTGAACTATTACCAATTCTGATTATGTTCGTTGTCCTTCCTAGGAAAATCCCATGTTTCCCTGACTATGTGTGTGTATCTTTACTGGTTCTGGTTATGTTCAGTGTCCTCCCCAGGAAAACCCCATGTTTCCCTGACTGTGTGTGTATGTGTGCCTACCATTCTTGAACGTACATTAGCTTTACTACGTACATAAAGCTAGCAAATGACTCTAAAACGTTAATAATCTAGATTCCGAGTCCTAAACCATACTCAGACTAGATATGACTCGAGTCTTGGTCAATAACCTTTTTATGACTTTCGTCACCTTTGAACCTTTCAGTTCAGCTGTAGCTAGTAGTCAGGTGTGGGATTGTCAGTCCCGTATAGATCTATACACTCAAGCCACGCTCTCCTACGTTCGGAGATTCTGGTTACAGGGTTAGTCCTCCATTATATCGTGCCATGGAAGTGTTACAAGGACGTGTCTCCAATCATTAACATTACTCTTTACTTTTCGACTAGGAAAGTAGTATTTATGACTAACTATGTTTTACGTACCTGTCCTTTACACTCGAGCCTAGGTGTTTTATTAAGGACATTACACTCGAGCCTAGGTGTTATCTAACGATGACTGTCCTTTACACTCGATTCTAGGTGTATTATTACGGACGTTACAGATGATATATATATATATATATATATATATATATATATATATATGTGTTATCTTATGGTGATTGTCCTTTACACTCGATCCTAGGTGTATTATTAAGGACATTATAATTGATTTGTGTGTCATGATGGTGTTTATCTTTCACACTCGAGCCTAGGTGTATTGTTAAGGATATACAGATGTTTTATGTTTTCTGATGGTGTCTGTCTTTTACACTCGAACCTAAGTGTTTTATTACAGACATTACAATATTTTATGTGTTCTATCAATATAAGTGTGAACAATCATACGTAAAGTATACAATATAATAGTGTATAATAAGAATTGAAAATCGGGTTAAAACAAACAACTCTGCAAGTTAAAACAGTTTGTTAAAAGGTTTTCAATTCTTAAAAATGTACAATTATGAAACCATTTAACTGAAATCATGTGATTGAATACAAGATATTCTTGTACTTTTGCTTGTATTCCCACCCCCCCTGAAAATATTGAAAAACCATTGAAAAAGGGTAGGGGTATGAACTCACCGGACGCGGAAATGTGTCAATTTCGGATGTTAAGCGTCGAATCGAGGCCTTATAACATGCGAGGTTCATATGTAATATGAAATGACAAACAAATATATCTAATTAAATTCATAAACTCTAATTAGATATGAAGTCACACTCCAACTAACGAAAACACCTCAAAACGGGTGTTTGGAGTGACCCGGGTGACATCTACGGACGGGAACTGAAGCGAGGGACTTGGTATTTGAGTTTACTCCCCAAGAGTAAACTTTCTAAGGAGTTTACGGCCTATATACCACTCACACATGAGTTCACGGCCGTGAACTCATGTTGGCAAGATTCATGGTGTTTAAGGGGTCACAAATGGATATTAACACTTGGAAATGCTTGGAATAATTTTACCTAAGGCTTGGAATGGATTAAAATCACCAAATAAAACACTTAAGGGAGTTTACGGCCTTGGCATGGGGCCTATAGCTGTAAACTCTCATATCTCCTTGAATAAGTGTTTTTAAGGTCCCAAAATTAATCACATGTGATTCTAAAAATTCCTACAAGCCTTGAAATGATTTTTGGACACTAAATGACACACTTTTAGGAGTTACGGCCATGGAGAACCTTCTATGGCCGTAAACTCTCAAATGAAGAGTTTTGATGTGTTTAAAGCCCTTAAACTATTTTTGGTTGGTCCTATGATTTATTCCAAGGCTTTTGGTGGTGTTGGATGCTTTCTAACACCTTGAAAATGAGTTTACACCCTTGTTTAAGGAGTTTACAGCCCAAGTACCAGCCTTGGCTGTAAACTCACACAAACCTTTCAAAATTTATGTTTAAGGTGTTCTAGGTCCATTTCCAATATTCCAAAAGTCATATTTAAGTCATGTTTGTGTCTTGGAAGGGTTAAATGCCTTAAAACCCCCTTTAAATATGTGTTTACGGCCTAGGCACCTTCTAGGGCCGTAAACTCATATACAAGGCTTTACGTCATGGTCCAAGGCATTCTAATCTCATTCCATAAAGTCATCTAACCATATTCAAGGTCTAATTGTGGTTTAGAAGGGTTTTGTTGCTCCAAAAACCCCCTTTATATGAGTTTACGGCCTAGGACTGTTCTAGGGCCATAAACTCATGGTAATGGTCCTAATCCATGGTTTAAACTAGAATTTGAAGGCTAGAGAGGCTGCATAACAATTTAGGGAAGGTACCTTGGAGATTTGAGACCTTAAACTTGAGATTTGGACCTTTAATTCTAGTTTGAGGAGAGAGGTTGGAGAGAAAGTTGTAGAATGGAGCAAAAGCTTCAAAATGAAGACTTGGATCACTTTAAATAGTGTCCAAGTTCAGGACACGATAGAATTCTAACCTTTTGGTCGCACCCGGCCAATTTGCCGTAACCCGATATGGTTGATTCTAGAAATGTTCCGATCATTAATATGAGGCGTTAGAATGAGTTCTAAGGGTATTAAGACACTTATTAAGTCATAAAATAAAACCCGCAATAACGACTTAATAAAAGGTCGAAAACGGAAACGAAATCGGAAACGGCGATTGGATGATCGGAACGAGTCGCGAGAAGGGTTACATTTAGGGATATGAATTTTGGGTTGTTACATTATCCCCCCGTTAGAGGGAATTTCGTCCCGAAATTCAAAGATTCGTATACATATCACAAAGTGAAAAGAGATATAAGGATGAATCTACTGCTTCGGGTCTCCGCTTATCATTCTAGCGAACCCTCACTGTCAGGTTGTGGCTTTGTTACGCATGATTAACCTCTCAATCCACAATCTCAATTGATTCAAACACGAAGGTTTAGATTTTCATTGGTTTTCATCTCCTCAAAGGAATTTACTAGGTTTTCGTCAGGTCGGCAAGCTTTACGAATAAAGATGCGGAACACCAGATGGTTGCTACTGAGTCCTGAAGATAGCTCGGAGAGGGCTATAGAATCGATTCCTAACGAGGATCTCGAAGAGTCTAAGGTTTCATAAGTTAAGTTTTCTGCACTTCCTAAGACGTATTATGTCTTTCCAGGGTAAAACCTCCAACAAGTGGGTACACTTTCATATGGTAAGGTAACTAAGGATTCGATGGTTCTAAGGGAAACTTCTACACGAGTCTGTGGTTATAGTCGGCGGAACCCAAGAATCGACAGGTTGCCATGGGTGTTCCCGGTGTCGACTAATTCTTTATTGCCTTAGCTTTTGGAAAAGTTTATGAGTATGACTGTTTTGCTTATCTACTTGACCAAGGAAGTGGTTCGACTGAAGGGCGCTGCTACTACCTTGTAGTGATCGCATCATGCCCTGATTGCTGACTTGCACACATCGTGCTTACTTAGGTTTGGCTACGAGGAAATTCTCGGGATTAGGTCGATGCGAGACTGGGCTACGCGTTCGGAAAGAATTCTCAAGAATTCTTTGGAAACAGTATTGAGGAAAGAATCGTAGACTTCTCGTTTCTTGGTGATCACTCAGACGAGAGATACAGGGGAAAACTTTTTAAGCTTCGATGGACGAAGATCATGAGAGTCGAGTCGGAGGAAGGTTAGAACGAATGGCTTTCTCGAAACTAGGAAAGACATCATGAATGAGGCTCAGTCATTACATGCTAAGGGTGGCATCAAAGCATTTTATAAAAAGTTTGCCAATAGGTCGAATGGAAAGAATAATCACTCGTATTGAAAATACAATTTATGGATACGACACAAGCGTTCTCGTTCTCACGTGGTAACCATCTCAAAGATATACATTTTTCGGTTACTCACAAATGACGGGGTTAGAAAATGTTCAAATGGATGGTTAATGAATTTCTTTCGGTGCTAGAATCGAAAAGAATCACAGGCATATAAATATAACAAGGGGAAATATACCTGTGGCAACGGTAGGATCGGTGGCTGTCTCCTCTTGTCCTATCGCTAGAACTCTTCTGGTGTTGCTAGGTGTTACAGCCTTGGGACAGTTTCGCTTAACATGTCTAACTTCTCCATAATTATAGCTGGCCCGACCAATGCCTGCTCCGGAAATTTGACTCGTCGATTGGGTTGGTGTCTTACAGTTTTTTGCCATGTGACCCTTTATGCCACATTTGTTGCAAATTATTTCGATACATGGAGTGCAAGGAAGATGATGATAGTTGAACTTGTCACAACTAGGAAGGGTTCCAGTATACCTACTGGTAGGTTTCCGAGTTTAGGATCCAACAACAGAAACAATCACAGGGGAAGTGGCAGCATGAACTATCACCGTTTGCTGTCTCTTTGAAGACTCGTGCGATGTCTGATTTTTCTCTTTCTTCCCAAGTTTTCTTTTCTCCCCACTCCTCACTGTCGGCTCAGGAGTGGTAGCTGCCTCCTCAAGGTCTTCACTATGATCGATTAGGATTTGAGCTAGGCGTTTGGCGCTGTCGTATGTATCCGGCCTCGCAGCTATGACGTTTCCTTTCGTTGGCTGGGTCAACCCCCAGATGAATCTCTCTATCTTCTTACTCTCTGGGGTAACCATTCTCGGGCAGAGTAGTGCCAAGTCGTCGAACCTGGAAGTTTAAGCAGTGATGTCGGAACCTTTCATCTTCAGGTTCCAGAGTTCGTGTTCTAACTTCTGCATTTCGCCCCGATGGCAGTACTCAGCCAACAGAAGTTCCTTCATGGCTTACCAACCCATGGCGTTGGCTACAGGTAAGGTTAGGGATTTAACTCGGCCATTCCACCAAGTCAAGGCTTTGTCGATAAAGGTGCAGGCGGCAAACTTCACCTTGTCTGAATCTGAACTGGCACAGATTTCAAAGATGGATTCGATCTTCTCGAACCATCGGGTGAGGGAAATGACACCTCCAGTGCCATCGAAGGACGGGGGTTTTGCATTCATGAAATCCTTATAGGAACCCTATTTCCGGCGTCCTTGACTGTTTTCTTGGTTTTGGGTTTGGATACCACCTCCCGAACCACCGGAACCGCCAGAGTTCCGTTGGGACATGGCAGCTGCCACCGCGGCTGTAACAGCTACCTGGAATACTACAGGGTCAATTTGGGGAGGAGATGGTGGCGGAGGGTTGTTGGTCTTGGAGTTGGGTCTCTTTCTTGGAGGCATCTTGATCTAATAAGATCAAGAAAGAGAGGATGATAAGTCCTCTGAATTAAATCAAGAGATATGACAGATATATGTTGAATAAGCGATAAAGCAGGAAAGAGTTATCAAGAGGGAAAATTATCGCTAAGGGAATGATCAAAGAACAATGCGTGAACGAGGATTTCTACCAAGGATTGGCTCAATAAATACTCCCATAGTATTTCATAATTCGTTACGACCCTGGCTCGATGTTTGTGGTATTAAGGGTAAGTTTTAGGCATGCCGCATACCACAGTCACTCTCAAGCACATGTTGGTCGTGTCTCGAATGAATATAGTTGGCCAGGCTATATTGATCCTAGACACGACTACATAACTGCCCAGGTTTAACCGCAGTGTACAACACCCATTTACTTATGTTTTGTTCTATTTGTAGTTACGGATCTCGACGGGTCGGTATACTTATATACTTTTGAAAATACTTATATTTTGAAGGATACTTTTAGTTCAGAGCACTTAGGCCCCTTAATGTTTATAGTTTTATACCATGTAAGGTTTGGTATACTTCATTCACTATAAACAAGGGCTCTGATACCAATCTGTCACACCCCTAAAACCGAAGGCGGAAACATTTCCGAGGTTGACTCCACTTTGAGTATCAAATCCAATGTACATAGTAAGTAAAGTAAATCAACCATTACATTACATATATGAAAGTTTTACATTTGTTTCAAAAGCAAAAGTTATACATGTGATACATCGTATATATGAACAACACAAACGAGTCTTCTGAGAACTCCGTTTTCGCACAAAAGGATCTTTGGGTACCTGTCTAACACGTACCTGAGAATACAAGCGGTTTGAAAATCAGCATAACGCTGGTGAGTTCATAAGCGGTTAGTTTTTCTGAAAATGTACGAGTTCCTTTGGTTTCCTGAAAAAGTGGTTATCCAAGAAAATCCCATATTTTCTTATGTAAAGATAGTTTCCAAATCCGAAAGTAAAGTAAACGATGTACGAAGAAAACATGATTGTTCTTGTAAATTGTAGTTCAGTTGTTTAACTTGTTACACTTATCTAGTTAGGTACTACTGTTACTTAGGAAGAACCCCATGTTCTCCTAACTGTGTATATGTGAACTATTACCAATTCTGATTATGTTCGGTGTCCTTCCCAGGAAAACCCCATGTTTCCCTGACTGTGTGTGTGTATCTTTAGCGGTTCTGGTTATGTTCAGTGTTCTCCCCAGGAAAACCCCATGTTTCCCTGACTGTGTGTGTATGTGTGCCTACCATTCTTGAACGTACATTAGCTTTACTACGTACATAAAGCTAGCAAATGAGTCTAAAACGTTAATAATCTAGATTGCGAGTCCTTAACCATACTTAAACTAGATATGACTCGAGCCGTGGTCAATATCCTTTTTATGACTTTCGTCACCCTTGAACCTTTCGGTTCGGTTGTAGCTAGCAGCCAGGTGTGGGATTGTTAGTCTCGTATAGATCTATAAACTCAAGCCACGCTCTCCTATGTTCGGAGATTCTGGTTACAGGGTTAGTCCTCCACTATCTCGTGCCATGGAAGTGTTACAAGGACGTGTCTCCAATCATTAAGATTACTCTTTAATTTTCGATTAGGAAAGTAGTATTTACGACTAACTATGTTTTACGTACCTGTCCTTTACACTCGAGCCTAGGTGTTTAATTAAGGACATTACACTCGAGCCAAGGTGTTATCTAACGATGACTGTCCTTTACACTCGATTCTAGGTGTATTATTAGGGACGTTACAGATGATATATATGTGTTATCTTATGGTGATTGTCCTTTACACTCTACAAGTTAAAACAGTTTGTTAAAAGGTTTTCAATTCTTAAAAATGTACAATTATGAAACCATTTAACTAAAATCATGTGATTGAATACAAGATATTCTTGTACTTTTGCTTGTATTCCCCCTGAAAACATTGAAAAACCATTGAAAAAGGGTAGGGGTATGAACTCACCGGACGCGGAAATGTGTCGATTTCGGATGTTAAGCGTCGAATTGAGGCCTTATAACATGCGAGGTTCCTATGTAATATGAAATGACATACAAATATATCTAATTAAATTCATAAACTCTAATTAGATATGATGTCACACTCCAACTAACGAAAACACCTCAAAACGGGTGTTTGGAGTGACCCGGGTGACATCTACGGACGGGAATTAAAGCGAGGGACTTGGGATTTGAGTTTACTCCCCAAGAGTAAACTTTCTAAGGAGTTTACGGCCTATATACCACTCACACATGAGTTCACGGCCATGAACTCATGTTGGCAAGATTCATGGTGTTTAAGGGGTCACAAATGGATATTAACACTTGGAAATGCTTGGAATAATTTTACCTAAGGCTTGGAATGGATTAAAATCACCAAATACAACACTTAAGGGAGTTTAAGGCCTTGGTATGGGGCCTATAGCCGTAAACTCTCATATCTCCTTGAATAAGTGTTTTTAAGGCCCCAAAATTAATCACATGTGATTCTAAAAATTCCTACAAGCCTTGAAATGATTTTTGGACACTAAATGACACACTTTTAGGAGTTTACGGCCATGGAGCACCTTCTATGGCCATAAACTCTCAAATGAAGAGTTTTGATGTGTTTAAAGCCCTTAAACTATTTTTGGTTGGTCCTATGATTTATTCCAAGGCTTTTGGTGGTGTTGGATGGCTTTCTAACACCTTGAAAATTAGTTTACACCCTTGTTTAAGGAGTTTACGGCCCAAGTACCAGCCTTGGCTGTAAACTCACACAAACCCTTCAAAATTTATGTTTAAGGTGTTCTGGGTCCATTTCCAATATTCCAAAAGTCATATCTAAGTCTTGTTTGTGTCTTGGAAGTGTTAAATGGCTTAAAAACCCCTTTAAATATGTGTTTACGGCTTAGGCACCTTCCAGGGCCGTAAACTCATATACAAGGCTTTAAATCATGGTCCAAAGCATTCTAAGCTCATTCCATAAAGTCATCTAACCTTATTCAAGGTCTAATTGTGGTTTGGAAGGGTTTTATTGCTCAAAAAACCCCCTTTATATGAGTTTACGGCCTAGGACTGTTCTAGGGCCGTAAACTCATGGTAATGGTCCTAATCCATGGTTTAAACTCGAATTTGAAGGCTAGAGAGGTTGCATAACAATTTAGGGAAGGCACCTTGGAGATTTGAGACCTTAAACTTGAGATTTGGACCTTTAATTCTAGTTTGAGGAGAGAGGTTGGAGTGAAAGTTGTAGAATGGAGCAAAAGCTTCAAAATGAAGACTTGGATCACTTTAAATAGTGTCCAAATTCGGGACACGGTAGAATTCTACCCGACACCGGCGTTAGACGGGGCTTTTGGTCGCACTCGGCCAAATTGCCGTAACCCGATATGGTTGATTCTAGAAATGTTCCGATCATTAATATGAGGCGTTAGAATGAGTTCTAAGGGTATTAAGTCACTTATTAAGTCATAAAATAAAACCCGCAATAATGACTTAATAAAAGGTCGGAAACGGAAACGAAATCGGAAACGGTGATTGGATGATCGGAACGAGTCGCGAGAATGGTTACATTTAGGGATATGAATTTCGGGTTGTTACATTACGGCCGTAAACTCCTTTAGGAGTTGTCCCTGGGCCGTAAACTCCATTAAGATGCCCTTAAAGACCATAAACCCACTCATACTATATAGTTTTGGACCTAGAATAATTCCATGAAGAAGTTAGAAGCCTTAAAACACACTGATCCCCTCACCATGAGTTTACGGCCGTAAACTCATGGTGAGATGTCCCTGGGCCGTAAACTAAGCTTTGGGAGTTAACTCTCGGAGAGTAATCTCCATTCCTAAGCCATACACACCTTTAGACACTACCCGGGACACCCAAACACTTAACCAAAGTGTTTTTCGCTCCTTTGAGTGCGTATACATGTTTAATTAGTATTAAATATACTAATTGTATGTGAACATATGTTATCATATGTTAAGTAGGTCATTGAGTGTGTTCGAGTCCTTACGTGACACCGAACGCCCAAACAGCACCTTCGTCGGACCTACTTATACCAGGTGAGTTCATACCCCTGAATGAACCTTTTAAATGTTTTTACATGTTTTATAGGGGGGGAATACAAGTTAAACATGCCAGTTATCATATCAATCACATGTGATTGATAACCCGCATGCACAAGATTTTACCACACTGTATACTGTTTTACCGAGTAGGACACTATAATGATTTTCAAAAAGGTTTTTCGTTTGTTTCAAGACTCTTACTTGTACTGTTTTATCTAAATTCATTTTAAACTGGTTTATGAAAGATTTCCAAAGGTTTTCAAACATTTTTTACAAAAGAATACAAATTATGATTTTTCCCTGAGTATAAAGGCTTTTCCTCAAAGTTCCCTTTTACGACGTATATTCTTAGTTGTTAGTTGCTACTGCTTCGCTTTCATGTATTTTAAACTCCTACTTGATAATGCTTTCTCTTCGTGTTATGCTTATACTTGTTCGACACTCCTACTTCACTTGCGACCGCTCCTACTTCACTTGTTAGACACTCCTACTTCACAAGAATCACTTCTACTTGATACACACTCAGTCGTAGTTAGATGTATGTCTGTGCTTATATAGGTACATATAAGTAATGATTGAAAGACTTAGGAAGGCTCGTCCGCCCTATTTCCTTTTCTTCGTTGAGATGTGGTTTGGTGGGATCGGATGGCCGTCCGAAGGTCGTTTGATTCGTTAGTTATATATTATGTATATTAGTATGGACATACATGAATTCTCTAGTCAGTTCAGTTAAGGGTCTCTACCTCTAGTCTACACTTACATTAGAAACACACTACCCACTATATGGAAGTCTCTACCTCTAGTTCAACACTTACACACTACCCACTATTTGGAAGTCTCTACCCACAATTTGAGATGCATCTTCAGGACACGGCCTTCTGCATCGTCTAGATGGTTACCAGAATCTCCTGTAGGGAGAGCGGACATTGTGTGTATAGATCTATACGGGATTGACAACCCCGCACCCAGACTGCTAGCTACAGTCCCGGCCTACCAAGCCAACGGGTGACAAATGTCATATTTCAGACGCTTGTAGGGCGTCTGGTACTCTAGTCAGTACGGTTACGAGTATCCCGGGTTACCTTATAATTCATTGGCTTTAAGGTAACGATATTTCACCGGCAATTTACACTGTATGCTGGTAATTGATTTTCAGAGTCACACTGTTTTGACCTTAGAAGGCGTATCTTTCTTTTGGTACTATCTGGGGTCTGTTTTCTCTGTTTTGATCTTACAAGATGTAAGTCCCTAATTTGCCCGTGTATCAGTCAGATCCGTTTAATGGTGCGGAATCCCAATCAAACGGATTCATAAAATATTACACAAAAATATAATTGCTCAGAAAAGTAAAGTATAAACCATATTTTGACCCAACAATGTCAAAACAGGAGCTTTTATGTGTGTGTGAATCCTTTGTATCCGGATTATAATTCATATCAATACATACAAGATTCATATTAATTCTTCTTCTCCTTCTCTTCTATTTTTGATCTTACATCTTCCGTTTGATTGGGATTCCGCACCATCAAACGGATCTGACTAATAGACGGGCAAATTAGGGACTTATAGTTGGTATCAGAGCCAAGTTGTATCAGTCAAAAGGATTTATTGTTTCATCCAAAAATCTAATATTCTGTGTTTACGGTCCAAGCTTACGGCCGTAAACACCGAGTTCTTGGGCCGTAAACTCTATTTTGGAGCATTATTTGGTCTTATTTTCGGAATATTTTTGCGTTTTTGGATAGATCTCGCAAAAATAAAGGGGATTTTTTCTTTGTGTTTTTCATAAGAAAAAGGTTTTTGATTGAGTTTTGAAGCTTCAAAGTCTAAAAATCGCTGTGTTTCACGTAATTGTTGAAGAGTTTTCGGCCGGAGCTTACTGCCGGAAACAGTTCACGGCCGGCGCCGGGGGTCGGGTTTACGGTTAGGGTTTCCGGAGTTTGCGGCTCGGCAGGGCAGATTGGTTCGGTAGATCAGCTCGGTGGAAGACGGCTCGGCTCAAATTTGCGGCGGCTCGGAACTTGCGGCTCGGCTAAGCAGCAGCACAAGCATCGACGCCTTTATAAAACAGGAAACGAATTGAGGGTGACCGGGATTGAACCCGGGACCTCAAGATCACCAACAAGGCGCCTAACCATCTCAACTAACAAAACTCTTGTGTTTTTACTTCAAAAATTTAAACTTAAACACTTCCTGTCGCTTTCAAGTTTCGCCAATTTGACACTTTCTGCCCAAAAAACTAAATTTCTTTTAATTTTAAATTCTTTTTTCATCCAAAATTAAAAAAAATAATAAATAATAAAATAAATTAATTAATAATATATATATATATATATATATATATATATATATATATATATATATATATATATTATTTTTCACTTTTATTTTTGTTTTTTTATTTAAAATTTCGAGTTTGATTTTTGAGTTTAATTTTTTTTAAAATTTGACTTTCAAGGTTGACCTTTGACTTTAAAATTTTGACTTTGACTTTCAAGTTTGACCTTTGACTTTAAGCTTTGACTTTCTCATTTGACTTTTAAAATTTCAAATTTAGCTTTTCAGTTTGACTTTTGAGGTTAATTTTTTTTAAATTTTGACTTTTAAGGTTGATTTAAAAAAAAAGGGCATTTTAAGTTTGACTTTTAATTTTTATTTTAGCTTCTAGTTTTTCTTTAATCGATTTTAAGGTCTACGAGGGAATTTGAAAACATGAAAGAGAGTCGTTAGGAGATTTTAAGACAAAATTTCAACATGTTCGATTATGTCCCAGGAGAAACCCTCGAAACTCAATTGTAGAGATTTACTACACTCACTACTGAAATGAATATAGTCGGGATCTTCTTGTCCAAATCAGAGATAAACAAAAAGCTGCTAAATTCACTTCCGAAATCGTGGGATATGAATGTAGCTGTCGTCAAGAAGACAAAATATCTCAATTGTCGTAGTATTGCTGAAGTAATTGAAGAGCTTGACGCTTTAAAGAGTTCTGTAAACCTTCCGGTCAATGAAGTGTCATGTTCTCATTCATGTGAAGTTTCATCTTCTCAATCATGTGAAGCCACGATTAAATTTCTTCGGGATCAAATTGATATATTTAAAAGAGAAGTTGAAGACTGGAGATATGAAGGATATCAACTCAGGAAAGGACAAAAACCCCTGAAGGCTGAGTTAGAATCAAAAACCAAGGACTTTAGGAAAGTTTAGGAAGAGTATAGCAACAAGTGTGAAAATTATGATTATGTTAAGAGACAACTTGTTGCTGTAACTGAAGAACTTGACGCTTTAAAAATCAAGTGTGGAAAAACTGATGTCAGTTTCAAAAATTATACTGCGTCAAGTCAGACAGTCGAGTCCTTATATGAAACCCAGTTAAAATTCAAAGAAAATCAAAACAAGGGTATAGGGTATGATAGTGTACCTCCTCCTTACAATCATAACTACACATCCATCCCTATGAAACAAGAAGAAATTAACAGGGAGGCACATCTTAAACACGGAAAACCAGCTGGATTTGTGTCAGGAGGAGTTATTAATGTTGAAAATATTGATGTTTCTGTTACATGTGCAGGTAAAGTAGCAGAGGATGAGAACAAGGAGAGTTATTCTAAACAAACCAATGACTCCTTGAACTCTAAATCTGTTGCTTCGAACTCGGCTGCTTCTAACAAACCTGTCGTTGAGAAATATAGGCCTCCAATTCCAGCGCAACAAAGTGCCTGTTGTAAGTGTGCATATGGAAACAACTAGCGACAAGGCAAGGATACGCCACCAGGGGCAGGAAAAAACAACTTCACAGTGAAGAAAAAGACTTGTTTTCACTGTGGAACACGTGGACACATTGCCAGAAATTTTCCTAATCGCGCATACGTTCCCTACTATGCACAAGGACGGCAAAACGCGCCAAGTGGGAGATACTTCAAAAGAAATCCTTCCAGTTCACGTTCAGACAATGTTGACTGGAACGCGCAGAAAGCTAAGAATCAATCTCACAAGGCCAAGAATCTAAATCCCAAGGGCAAGAAGGGAATGTCGGCCAAGAAGCCAAGTTCAAGAGATGCTCCTGTGAAGCCAAGACCGGTTAGGTCAATGTCATCTAGGCAGCCGACTTCAAGTTCCAAATCAAGTACCAAGCCACCCATAGGATCGAAAAAGAAATGGGTTAAACCCAACTACAAATGGGTTCCAAAGGCTCATTCTCCCAAATCTCCTAACGACTCTAATGTTTCTACATCTTCTGTTTGTGATAAGCAGGATATGTCATGGGAGAAAGTATTGTGTGTTGATGACAAAGGTCGACCCAGTTTCAAAATGGATTGGGTTCTAAAGACCAACTAATCCCGCTCTGTGTCGGAGCAGCTATGGAGGCATATCATCAGACTTCGGTTTGTTGGTAGTGGTTGTTCCTTGCACTTGATAGGGGACATCTCTCAACTGTACAACATTCAAACCTTTGTTTGAGAGTATGTGTCCTTTTGCGGGAAAGGAAGAAAAGAAGGGATCACATGGGGTTTGTGCTTAATGACATGAAGAATTTTCGGATCTATTCTGAGATTACGCATGCTGTTCTCAGACCTTCTGGATGCAAATTCAATCGGTGACTTACGGTTTGTGTTTTCTTCTCTATACTCCTGAGTTTTTCTTAAGCTGATTCGCTTTAAAGACTAATTTTTGTTTTAGGATACTTTAAATTTGCACATTTACTTTCGTTTCTCTCCTATGCACAAATTTAGGGGGAGAAATAAAAACAAAACAAAAATTAAAAAAAAAAATTTTAAAAATCCAAAAACATCAAAAAATCAGAAAATAAAAAAATATATTAGTTATGAATCTGTGTTTGAGGGAGATGTTTTGGGAAGTGATATTATCAAGTGATAAGAAGGCAACCTGAGTTTGCGTAACGTACCCGAAGTTGAAGGGTCTATGCTCTGACTTGATGCGTCGGTAGGCACGAAAAACATTAAACGGACTTGACTAGGCAGAGTTGAACTTAGGAAATTTATAGACTTGACAAATCTTGACCTAGTTAGATACGTTCAGCCTGACAATACGACGCTCGGATAGGTTGAGCAGGGAGATATCTATGGGAATCTACTTGTCACATTAATTGAACCCGTACTTGGAACCGTGGTTTAACTTTTCCTCGATGTGCGGATTCTTTCCTTAATTCCGGTTGGATGGGGCGACTGGTAAATTCCGATAAATTAGGTCTGTAGAATATCATTTTCTTTCTTTCCGTCTGTTAGTCATATGTTGTCTCCTTTGC
Organism: Lactuca sativa; assembly: GCF_002870075.4. Classification (NCBI taxonomy): domain Eukaryota; kingdom Viridiplantae; phylum Streptophyta; class Magnoliopsida; order Asterales; family Asteraceae; genus Lactuca; species Lactuca sativa. Next base: position 177,754,055 of record NC_056627.2, on the reverse strand, counting down.
GTGACTTCCAATCCGACCTGGTACACAACATATGCAACTCTATTTCTCTGCAGGATATATATATATATATATATATATATATATATATATATATATATATATATATATATATATATGTGTGTGTGTGTGTGTGTGTGAAATATATATGTGAAATACTTCTCATCTGTTAGCCATATGCTGTCTCCTTTGCGCGACTTCTAATCCGACCTGAGACACAGCATATGCAACCTTCTTCTTCTCAACCCCTCTAAAGTAGTTAGCAATAGAATTATGAATCTCTTCTCTCTCTGAATGGTTGTCTGCTCACCCGGTGTAAGGAGTACTCTGGAAGTTCTTGATGGCTGGGGCATATCAGGAAGCGGGAAACACGTTCTAGTACACTTAAAAATTGAGAACATACAGATTGTCTATAGATCTCGCTGCTCAATTTAGGTGCACAACAATATCCCTGGTCGTCGTCAGATGAATGGTCCTTAAGATATAGTATCTAAGAAATTAGGATCAGATATAATATCTAGGAACTTAAGTTCACCTTGTCTTGTAAGAAATACTATGTCCTAAATTTGTCACAATTTTTCGTGTTTAAGTGGACAACAATACTGGCGATCGACCAACAAAAGATGTGAATATGGAAGGTACCGACAAGTGGATAAAGGCTGTCTAACAACTTTGATCCCAAATCACTCTTAAAGTTAGATATCAATTTTTATTTTTGTTAAATTTATTATAGTTTCTTCTAATTTAAATATTAGGGGAGAATTAAAAATTAAAAATAATGAAAAAAAATTAGAAAAATTAAAAAATCCAAAAATAGTGTTATTTCTGTTTTATTTCTTGTTCAGAAAAATCAAAAAATCCAAAAATATTTTTGTTTCTGTTTTAATTTGTGTGCTAAGTTTTCTTTTAGTTTTGCTTTGTCTTGAAAAGTGATTTCAGGTATAGAATTCGCATTCGAAGGAGCAAGAAATGAAGATCATTCTTTCAACATTCAATCCTTCCACCACAGAAGCAAGGTGAAACTGCAATTGAAGATTATGTGACGGATTGCATTGAAGCCTCCTCAAGCAGTCTGCTGCTATTGTTGCACCTGCTGAAGTGATCTAGAAGTTTAGTTCTCTCTGATATTCTCTCTGAAGATTCTCAAGCTGAAAGTGTTATCTTTCAAGAATCAGTACAAGAAGCCTCCTCACCCAATGTGCAATCAATGCCAAACTCTAAAGAAAAGCCCAACTGCTCAAGATGAAGTCAATTATTGAAGAATCATCAAGTTCATCTTGAAGTCGTGAAGAATTCGAAGATTAAAGCTGAAGCCAAAGCTCCCATTGAAGATTATCAAGAAAGCGAGCTACTTTTTAGGGGGAGCTTGTTGGGTCATTAAGAAAAGAAAGCTATAAACCAAGGGGGAGATTGTTGAGTCAAAATATGGTTTATACTTTACTTTTCTGGGCAATTATATTTTTGTGTAATATTTTATGAATTTGTGGCCAAGTTTACGGCCGTAAACACCTTACGGCCGTAAACTCATTTACGGCCCGTTTGTTTCCGGCCCATGTTCCCTAATATAAATAGAGGTGTTAGGGTGAGGAGTAGAGATTGATGAACCCCAGAGAGTTTACGGCCAGAGAGAAACAGGAGCTTTTATGTGTGTGTGAATCCTTTGTATCTGGATTATAATTCATATGAATACATACAAGATTCATATTAATTCTTCTTCTCCTTCTCTTCTATTTTTGATCTTACATCATCCATTTGATTGGGATTCCGCACCATCAAACGAATCTGACTGATACACGGGCAATTTAGGGACTTACACAAGACGTATCTTTCATTTGATATTGTCTGGGGTTTGTTTTTCACTGTTTTAGACCTTACTAGCTGTACCTTTCATTTGGTACCTTCTGGGGTCTGAGTCTCTACTTGTTAGACTGAACCAGGTATGTCGTTAGTTCGATACTCTCCTGGAGTTTATGATTCCTTTGCCTTAGTCAGCAGTCCTCACTGCTGAGGCATATGTTATTTCCCTGTTGTCTCTTGCTTTCTTTAATAATCAAATTCAGTATTTTGATAATGATAGAAATTAAGGGAAAACCACTTTTTACCACATAACATTGACCAGTCTTGGTAGAAGGCTACTATTATTAAAGAAAATATAGGATTTTCTGGAAAGAGCTCTAATACACTGTAATCTCTTAAACTACTACTTTATAAAGTTATTTGGATAAATGTCACTAAATACTTATGAACTCACCAGCATTTGTAAAAATGCTGATACTCGCTTTTCAAATAACTTGTATTCTCAGATTAGCATTAGACAGGTACACCCCCGGAGCTGTTGATGAAGACGACTTAATACCTTGATGTACTTAATATATTTGTTTGTATACTTTGAAGCATTGTAAAGTAAATCATAAAAAGCTATTACTATTAATGCAATGTTTTGTTGTACTTTGATTACTATAATGCATGTGTTGTGATACTTGACATGACGTCATCCAACCCAGAACGCTTCCGCCGTTCCGGTTTTGGGGTGTGACAGATTGGTATCAGAGCATTGTTTATAGTGAGCTAAGTATATCAATTCATAAAAGATATACAACCTATAAACACAAAGGGATAAAACACCCTGACCAAGAATTATACTTTAAAATATAACCATATTTTACCAAAGTATAAGAACATCCAAAACCAAAACACTCGAACACAAGTATCACAAGAAGAACAATAATAAAAGCCTTCGGATGTTGAGCATTACCGTCAAACCTGGGCAGTTACGTAATCGTAAGATGGAATAAATGTAACCTGATCAACTACATTTATTCGAGATGCGATGAACATGTGCTTGGGAGTGATAGTGGTGTACAACAGGTCTGAAACTTACCAACTAGGAATGCTAGAGCCAAACATAAAGTTTAAAATACTATAGGAGTATTTTGGAACACTAAAAAACTTACATTAATCCCAGAATTTTATTCAGAAGATAAGAAACAAACAAGAATTAAAATACCAAAGGGGTATTTTAGGATCAATAACTAACCTTGTGTGAAAAACTAAAAAGATCCTTATTGATATACCTACAATTACAGAGAGTATACTCCCAAGGTTATGTATAATATGGATCCCATAGGCTAAGAATGTGTGGTTTCGCCCTATTTCCTTTTCCTTGTTGGGATGTGGTTCTAGAGTAGTATCACATATTCGAAGGCCTATCGGATCTAAGCTATATATGATTTGTATACCCTATGTAATCGTAGCAGGACTCGATAGGGATCATCCAGTGAAATGTTAATAATCTCTTAGGATTCTTTAGACATTTCCATTCTCACACGAACCCTGTAGAAAACCCTATCCACTTCAGTGCTTAACAGAAGAGTTGAGTTCGACCTCGAAGAAGTTCATTGAGAAGATTTCCAGCTAGGAAACGAATGAACTAGGTTGAGACTATTGAATTCACCAAGTGTCCATATCTTTTAGGGACATCGGTGAGAAATTTGCCTAAACTTCGGAGATTCCCAGTCACCCATCATGAAGTGGTAACACCCAGAGTCGGAATCAGAAGGAAGGCGGAGTAGAAATTCAATCTGTCCATACGAGGAGAGAAACCTAGGTAACTATCCGAAGGAAACCAACTCCGATACCAGAAAAAGATACGACGCAGAAAGAGGGAGCCAGTACATGGAACCCGAGAATTGTCTTTTCCTCGTGTTCGTCACGCTAATACACCTTTAAAATAATACAATTTAGTGAGTTAGTGGCTACACTACTCACGCTATGTGTTAGGTAAATCGTCGTTTCCCGTTGCCAGATACACGATTAGGGCGGATCCCCGCATCTCTATTGAGAGAATTTAGTCATTTTCCCTTGTGAGCCTCTCTTTCTGCAGTTTCGTTCCGAACTGTTCTCAAATCTCTCCAGGTCGGAGAGTGAAACCTTTCCCAGTATAAAGGTAACTTAGTAGGAACGACTCACATCTTATGTCCTTTTTCCGATACTCATACACCCACTTCGATTACCAGGACTACATCATAGGGATGTAGGTCGACACTCAGACGACCAGTACCCAAGGCATGGGAAAATTTATGCCTAATACGTTCAGGACAGAAATGTCCAGGGTTAACCATCGTCTCTCATTACCTTGTATTCCTTTCCGTGTTGGAAAACCATGCCACCGAAGAAGCGTAACCAATCCACAAGCAAGAAACCTGCTCTCTTATTCGATGAAGCTACATTCCAAGCTGTAGTCTCAGCAGCCATAGCAGCTGTCATGGCTCACCTGAATGCTAACACCGCCAATGTTAGCAAGGGCCCTGTCGGGATTTCCAATCCTGGCGATGGACAGTAGCAACGAACACTTTCATACCCAGTCACCCAAGAACCTCAACCGAACCCACTAAATAGAAAACTCAAGATTGAGGAGGGAAGTACCTCGGCTCAAGGACCTTCTGAAAGGCGACGAGCTGAGGCAGTCTATACCCCTGTCAATCCTTCCGTCCCGACCTCAAGAAGACCATACCTAGGAGACCTTCCCCACTGCAGCAAGTGGAGCTACCATCATCATGGTGCCTATCGGGGACTCTTATGTGCTAGGTGCAACATGAAGGGGCATACTGCTCGTGTATGCAGAACTCCGGTGGAGCGTATTGCATCGATCACTAATGCGGCGACCAATCCCGTTTGTCACCTATGTGGTGAAATGGGACATTTCAAGAAGGATTGCTTAGTTGAAGGAAACAACAAAGACACACGAGGAGCCTAACTCTACTGCTTAGAGAGAAGCATCAAGGAACTCGTTAGATTTTGGTACGTCTCTAGATCTCGGGTAACTAAACTAAAAACAGTAAAAGACTAATTCAAATGTAAATTCTTTCCAGTAGGGCGAAAGTCGCAGCACTGTTATAAAATTTTAAAAAAAAATTCATCAGGTAAAACTATAATGGCTAAACATATACGTTACTACCATGTATATTTAAGATGGACAGACCTAGAGTGAGCGAATGTCGCCTCATTTTCTGTTCCTCGTTTGGTTGTGGATTTAAGGCGGAGTCGCTCAGTTAACAGTCCTCCCCACCTTAACTATACATGACTAGTATATGTAGGCGGTTATAGAAATGCCTCGTGAGAATCCATTCATGAAAAGGTACTCTATTCGGAAACACTTAGAACTCTCTATAGTTCCGCGTCGACTCTATCGGTCTAAGTATCCGCGGTAGTGATACATAGGACGAAACCTGAGACGCCTAGAACTTGTGTGCCTGTTTGACACATGACTCTATCGATCTTCATTATATATCATGTCGGAGTGCGCCAACTTCGATGACTCTATTGATCATGGTTCGACTTCGTGCAACGATGTGGACACTCTTAGTGCTGTGTAAAAAGAACTTTCTCTGTAGCCATGTCGACGAATAAAGGTTCTTCCAAACCTGAACATAACACAAATAATCAAACCTAATGCGATCCGTCGATCGTCTCTCTTATCTCAAACCTTCTGAAGTACCCAAGACAGGGTACCGCACGCTGTTGACCGACCTCTCGTAGTCAAATGAACACCGAAGTGAACAACACTATAGAAACTCCAGAAGACGACAACCAACCGAAGCATACTCCATAAAATCCCCGGAAAGACCCTTCGCGCCTCGCCCGTCGGGTTCGTAAACATAGAGATTAGAACTCATAAGGAATGACCGCCATAACCAGGTATATGCGTAAAAGTGGTATACAATAGAGATCAAAAAGATTTAAGGTGTGTGCTTCCTCCCTATTCCCTGTTCCTCATTGGGTTGTGGGTTTGGGGTGGAGTCGCACAGCTGAACATCCTGCCGACCTCAATTGTATACTGCCTGCATACACCAAGTATTGGTGGTTAAGCCAAGCATGAGCTCTACCACGAACCTCTTCGCAAAACACTTTCACCCTATTCCATAACATAGGAGCCGGAGTCAAGAGAATCACCGCGGGTTAAGCTAGTAAATTTCCGAGTGATGAGACCCTATACTCACTAGAATTGACCTAGACTGAGAAAACTCAGAACCTTCGAAAGAGTAGTTGCAGTAGATGCTCGCACCACTCCGGCACTTCATCCACCCTGTTGTAGACAAATAGTGCCTATCATCCCCCACCCTCTTGCATGGAGAAAGTCATCGTCACCCTGTGGACGATAGACTACATTCTCCAGAGTGAACACTAGGATACCGAGAACCACAGGATGACCTTCTCAGCCAAGAATACTTGATCAAAGTGCGGAAGTAGTTGCGTTAAGCCTCATGACCCAGATCCCGAAGAGATTGTAGACTTGACACTAGCCTTGGTGTTAGCCGAAAGGTTATGCAGGAACATACGCTTTCCACACTAGAATAAACCAAAGTCTTAGAGGTTAATTGGACTATTAGGTGTTCCACATATACTATCTCACGCAGAAATAGTAGAACCACCTCCCGAAATAGTTCAACACTTGTCTGGTGAAACTCTATCTCCCCGACCCTCAGAGTTTCCGCATCTCAAGAGCCTTTAGTGCAGATTCATTTTGCACAAGCTTGAGATAGACCCTCTACAGCAAACCAATAACCATAGTCACGCAACCCACTCGACGATCTAGAAAGTCTCTACCAGGCAGTTGACAGGAAATGCGAGACCAAAGACCACTCAAGCTTTCTAAACACCAACCTGAAGGACTACACACACAGTACGAGTGAGAACGTTAGGAACTTCGAATGGCGATCACGCCAGTGACGATCTTGCCATAAAAGTACATTAGGTTCTAAGCACTGAAAAGCTCTAACCTTCCGAGAGCTTAGGACCATCTGAGAATTCTCATGGAGACTTGGTCCAACCCCTTTCATGCCGCTACTGCCTTCGGATATTCCACAAAATTCACACCCGATCAATCCAATTCTTAGACTTGATATGTGAATTCCCGACATCACTCTTCGTGCCTCACTCATCTTGATAGAATCCATTGAGAACCCTAACCTTGTAGATACACCAGTTGGAACCCACTAGCTACATGAGACGGAATCCGCACCCCGTACGTGAGGGTCTGTTGGAATGACAAACACAGACTGGAGTTCACTTGGGAATACAAGGACAACCGTATAGGAAGTACTCTCTTACCTCTACTTGGCCATTCATACCTACTTCCTTGCCTAGACCTGAATTTTGGGACGAAATTCCCTCTAACGGGGGGATGATGTGACAACCCAAATTGTTTCGTTACATTTCCCCATTACCGTTAACGGAATATTCCAGCTTATAAAAGTTCCATTAATTAGAGGTCGTCAATTTAATAAACATTTCATTTGTTTACATTTAATATGTCGTTAAGTCGTGATAAAAAGAAATCAAAACACATAACACACATTTCCATTTATTTGGAAAATGTTAAGTTTTATTATTACGACCACTAAATCAGGTGCGAGCAAAAGCCCCGTTTAACGGTAGTATCGGGTAGAATTCCACTGAGCTCCAACTCCCACCCATATATAAGGGGGAGTAAACTCCATTTGGATCTTTTCCACCCTCTCTCTCTAGACTCCCTCTCTAGACTCGTTTTCGCCCCGAATCCGCAACCAAACGCTTCCAAATAGTAAGTCCGCTTATCCTAGCTTGTTCTAAACATATTGATTCGTGTTTATAGCTTAGAAGTCGGACTTGGAAGCTGTGAAAGAGGAGTTTATGGCCTAAGCTCCTCCTTAGGCCGTAAACACCTTAAATGAGGCCAAAAAGACCCTAAATTGTCCCTAAAAGCTTGGAAATAAATTGAGGATTTAGCCTAGGAGTGTTTGATCAATTAAAAAAATCATTTTGAGGCATAAAAGAGAGTTTACGGCCCAGGCATATGCCAAGGCCATAAACACCTCTTAATCATGTCAAAATGCCCCAAAAACACTCCTAAAACACCCTTAGACTTCATACAAAAATAAGGGGCTTATCCTCTTGGGTTTAGATCATTTAAACATAAGGATTTGGAGGATGAAAAGGAGTTTATGGCCCAGACATGTTTCAAGGCCGTAAACTCCCCAAACCAAGCCAAAATGTTGGTTTTTACCCCTCAAATGGCCTTAGACTATCATTATAAATTACTAGCAAGGTATTAGGGGCTTGAAACTTCAATAAACTCAAAGAATAAGATTTTACGGCCGTCAACTCCCTTAGGAGTTGTCCCTGGGCCATAAACTCCATTAAGATGCCCTTAAAGATCTTAAACCCACTCATACTATATAGTTTTGGACCTAGAATAATTCCATGAACAAGTTAAAAGCCATAAAACACACTAGATCCCCTCACCATGAGTTTACGGCCATAAACTCATGGTGAGATGTCCCTGGGCCGTAAACTAAGCTTTGGGAGTTTACTCTCGGAACGTAAACTCCATTCCTAAGCCATACACACCTTTAGACACTACCCGGGACACCCAAACACTTAACCAGAGTGTTTTCCGCTCCTTTGAGTGCGTATACGTGTTTAATTAGTATTAAATATACTAATTGTATGTGAACATATGTTATCATATGTTAAGTAGGTCATTGAGTGTGTTCGAGTCCTTACGTGACACCGAACGCCAACACGGCACCTTTGTCGGACCTACTTATACCAGGTGAGTTCATACCCCTGAATGAACCTTTTAGATGTTTTTACATGTTTTATAGGGGGGGAATACAAGTTAAACATGCCAGTTATCATATCAATCACATGTGATTGATAACCCGCATGCACAAGATTTTACCACACTGTATACTGTTTTACCGAGTAGGACACTATAATGATTTTCAAAAAGGTTTTTCGTTTGTTTCAAGACTCTTACTTGTACTGTTTTACCTAAATTCATTTTGAACTGGTTTATGAAAGATTTCCAAAGGTTTTCAAACATATTTTACAAAAGAATACAAATTATGATTTTTCCCTAAGTATAAAGGCTTTTCCTCAAAGTTCCCTCTTACGACGTATATTCTTACTTGTTAGTTGCTACTGCTTCGCTTTCATGTATTTTAAACTCCTACTTGATAATGCTTTCTCTTCGTGATATGCTTATACTTGTTCGACAGTCCTACTTCACTTGCGACCGCTCCTACTTCACTTGTTAGACACTCCTACTTCACAAGAATCACTTCTACTTGATACACACTCAGTCGTAGTTAGATGTATGTCTGTTCTTATATAGGTACATATAAGTAATGATTGAATTAGGAAGGCTCGTCCGCCCTATTTCCTTTTCTTCGTTGAGATGTGGTCTGGTGGGATCGGATGGCCGTCCGAAGGTTGTTTGATTCGTTAGTTATATATTATGTATATGAGTATGGACATACAGGAATTCTCTTGTCAGTTCAGTTAAGGGTCTCTACCTCTAGTCTACACTTACATTAGAAACACAGTACCCACTATATGGAAGTCTCTACCTCTAGTTCAGCACTTACACACAACCCACTATTTGGGATCCATCTTCAGGAGACGGCCTTCTCCGTCGTCTAGATGGTAACCAGAATCTCCTGTAGGGAGAGCGGACATTGTGTGTATAGATCTATAAGGGATTGACAACCCCGCACCTAGACTGCTAGCTACAGTCCCGGCCTACCAAGAGAACGGGTGACAAATGTCATATTTCGGACGCTTGTAGGGCGTCTGGTACTCTAGTCAGTATGGTTACGAGTATCTCGGGTTACCTTATAATTCATTGGCTTTAAGGTAACGGTATTTCACCGGCAATTTACACTATATGCTGGTAATTGATTTTCAGAGTCACACTGTTTTGACCTTAGAAGACGTATCTTTCATTTGACACTGTCTGGGGTCTGTATTCTCTATTTTGATCTTACAAGACGTATCTTTCATTTGATACTGTCTGGGGGTCTGTTTTTCACTGTTTTAGACCTTACCAGTTGAACCTTTCATTTGTTACCTTCTGGGCTCTGAGTCTCTACTTGTTAGACTGAACCAGGCATGTCGTTAGTTCGATACTCTCCTGGATTCTATGATTCCTTTGCCTTAGTCCGCAGTCCTCACTGTTGAGGCATATGTTATTTCCCTGTTGTCTCTTGCTTTCTTTAATAATCAAATTCAGTATTTTGATAATGATCGCAATTAAGGGAAAACCACTTTTTACCACATAACACTGACCAGTCTTGGTAGAAGGCTGCACGTTATTAAAGAAAATATAGGATTTTCTGGAAAGAACTCTAATACACTGTAATCTCTTAAACTCATACTTTATAAAGTTATTTGGATAAATGTCACTAAATACTTATGAACTCACCAGCATTTGTAAAAATGATGATACTCGCTTTTCAAATAACATGTATTCTCAGGTTAGCATTAGACAGGTACACCCCCGGAGCTGTTGATGAAGACGGCTTAGTACCTTGCTGTACTTATTATATTTGTTTGTATACTTTGAATCATTGTAATGTAAATCATGAAAAACTATTACTATTAATGCAATGTTTTGTTGTACTTTGATTACTATAATGCATGTGTTGTGATACTTGACATGACGTCATCCACCCCAGAACATTTCCGCCGTTCCGGTTTTGGGGTGTGACAGTAAAATCCATTAACTAATTCTTTTAAGCTTCTATTCAAGATTCTTAATACATAGTGTGATAAGATTACAATTGATGTTTTGTAGGATCGAAGAACAGAAAGGAAGCTTAAGGGAAGAAGAGAGCAGAATCTAACCGTGAAGGAATGGATTTCGTTCGCATTTCTCGAAGATTAGATTCTTGAGTTACTACTTAGAGTTAGAATTAGATGCTAAGAAAGATGTATTAGCGTAGTCTTTCAATGAATTGCATTGTAAGGACAAATTTTTCCGCATTAAAATAAATTTTGATTTTATATTATTTATTTATCCTTGCAATGGCGTATATGAAAAATTGATGTTTGAATATTAGCAATAATGGATTTGGTTCTTATTATGTTATTTATGGAAATTCGAGAATTTACCAAATAGGGAGAGTTTCTCATCGCCCAAGTTTCAATTGGACAGAAACTTGGAATCATGCAACATGGTTGCACGATGAATGATAAATTTCATATTTTGGAAATTAGACTAATTTATTGACAAAGTGTCAAGTGAAGGATTGGGAGATCGAGCACACAAAGTTGCGTGTTGATCAAGTCGACCATAAGAGTAACAATGATATTCGTCATGATTCACTAAAGGTTTAGTAAATATGATTATACTTACAAGATTAAGTGTAATTATGAATTGATTGAAAAGTTTAAATCAATAGCAAAACGAATAAGAAGAATCAAGTAGGCAGAAAGATAAAAGTTTCCCCATTCTAAGAAGAAGGGAGAGTAGCTTTTATGCTTTATGATAGGTCTTAACGATTAAGAACCATATCTCAATTGATCCTCTACGTGAGTCTTAGTACAATTGTATGTCTAAGAAGAGGAATCAAGAATTGAAGAAATGGTTAAATCAAGAAGTCAATCATACTTCGTTCCAAAACAAGTCTTAAAGTTAAGATTATGACATTGAGTGAAAAGTATTAAGAAGGTTTGTAACATTCATCAAATGTGGAAAGTTGTGATGTCTTGGAAAAGACAAAGACCAACTAGGACCAATTTATGAAATGTTTTGATAAAAGCTACACTAACTCTTGAATATTTGTTTGTCAAGAAATGGTTATTGACAAGAGAATATTATATGTCAAGGAGTCAGTGGGAGTCTTAATGGTTCTGAAAGGTTTCAAGAACAAATCAAATAAACCTTATCGATCATCACTAGCACACGAGTTAAGGTTTACAACCTATCGTGTTGACATTATTTTGTTTTTGTGCCAATCCAATCGAGTTAATTATGCATGTGAGTCTTATGAGTTCTCATTTGAATGCATAAAAGGCAAGGACCTTGATCAATGAAAAGTACATTGATAAGAAAAGGTGAGCTGCTTAACTACTTGGAAGACGTGGTGGGCAGCTGTGCTACTATAAGGCAAGAAATCGAGATTAAGAAAGTTCGATCCATATGAGTTTGAATTTGTTGTAAACTTTGGTTTTGACAAATTCACATGGATAGGAACAAATACACCATTTAAATCTAAGTGTCATAAGATTTCCTCCTTCATGAAAATGATTATGAGGAAATGCTTTCACTAAGAAAGATTTTAAGAAGATAGTGATTGTAAAATTGCATTCTCGAATTCAATTATGGTTACGGTATCCCTTTCCATGATTTGAATTGAGAGGTTTAGCAATTAGTCTTAATTGTTTAGAAACACATATGAACTATCTAAGGCAAAGGTGTATAAGTTCAAAAAACCTTGATAAAAGGTTATCAAAGCATTAAGTATTATAAATATGGACTTAAGAAATTCAATAGGTATTGTTTTTCTGAAAAGTTAAGATGTTTATGAATACATGTCGAAGCTAGTGGGAGCATAAGTGTTATGTTTATAATAATCATCATGATAGTGGGAGCATAAATGTTATGATTGAATGATTATTAAGGAAATTATTGTAAGGTTAGCAATATTAATTATAGAAAACAAGAGTTATACCTTGGAAGTCGTAAGGGTTGTAAAGTTGTTTTGCTATAATTAAGGGAGAGAGTATTATGCTTCATTTCAAATCTAAAGGCTTAGGTTGAGAAATGTTAATAAATTTAGTCAAAGGTACATAGTGTGTTCTTAAAATTTCGATTATGATTACGACATTCCTCTTCACAATTCGAATTTTGAGAACATAGAAAATGAAATATTATGGCGGAAGATTGATAAAGTATCAAGTCTTTATGTAAGACATTATGCATTGTGTCCCATACGCTTCAGGTATAGGATCGATTGAAAATGCTATAATATTTAACCATTCTAAAATTTTCCAAATCTCTAGCGCATTCAGAGGGAAAAAGGACAAGAATTGGTTTTGACTAAAATAATTAAACAACTATCAAAGGACAATCCAAAGTTCGCCGATGATTGGTCGCTTGTGAGTAGTTAGAAGTATAGTATTGAAAGATATGGAAATGTTTCCATATTGGATGGACCATATTGACATTTTTATGAATAGATAAGATTCTATTAAGAATGAGTTGTCATATGGAAAATATGGAAATGTGTCTACATTGGGAATTGAATATTGAAAATCTATGTATAGATTAGAAACTTTTATGCAAGGGATGTTCAAAGGAATGTACTTTGAGTGAGAGACATCATATCTAAGGAATTGTATTGTAACAATCTCCGATAGAGGACTTTGTAATTTCATTGGCAGTAGTCTTTGTGACTTTGGTACAGTGATATTACAAATGGATCGTTGCATAAAGTATTAGAATCTAGCATATTCTATAAGTAGCAAGAATTTGATATTCTTACACTTATGAAAAGGGATTAGGAGTTGTGAAATGAGAATGATTGGAAATGTGTTCAATTTGATCTATTTCACAAAGTAAGAACCATAGGTAAACATTGTGTGCATGCTAAGAGCATGGGACAAGTGTGATAATTCAAGTAAGAAGTTGATTACCCAAAACGACAAATAATGAGTAATCGATATGGTGATAAATAAAAGGTGTTTTACTTATGCTCAAAGGGTTGAGGCCATATGGGATTAGTATTATTCTTGTGTTTCACTTTGCATGTTTTGACTTCCTGAATAATTTAATTGGTTAAGAACAGTCAAATTATTCGAACGAGCCACAGTCGTTCATATGTTGGAAGTAGGTATGAATGAAGACTGTCGTGAATTGGTTTGAGTAATGTCTAAAAGTGTATTAGACATAAGCAAATGTTTGCTACAACGTTCATGAGTGCTTATGAATATGATTTGAGCATTGGATTAAACCCACACTCACTTGGATCACTTCATGGATTGTGTCAAGAGTGATTGGTGAGACGATAACATCTTATATTCTTGAAACCGAGATATGTGAGTTGTATCTTGCGAATTGGTTGCACATTGATAATATGTAAACGCACTAGTAACTTGGTGTCATAAAACATATTGTTGTGTGTGATTTGGTGAGTAGGTGTAAGCGAGCATTGAATCAAAGTTTATCCGTTCCTATTATCCAAAGTAGGATAAAAGCGATATCTTTAGGCCCCTCGATGATTTAGTGATGACAAACGTAAATGCTCGGCCGGGTTAGTGCTAATTTGATTTGATCAAGTAGTCAGTCGTCATAAATCAGGAATCAAGATATAGTACAAAGAGAAAGATTTGAAATCATGTCTCATACGATATCTAGAATGGAGGAATATATGATCCCTTATCTAAGGACACGCGTATCTGATAGGATCAGAGTTGACAGCGGCTTTGGAAAGCTACGATTGCAGATCAGGATCTGAAGTCATACGCATAATAGTTATTAGACTTATCCAAGTGGGAGACTGTTGGGTTGGTGTCTAAGTCCATAACTATTTTGGTATGTACTTGACCCAATGGTGCATGGTCCTTTTGGGTTGCCTTCACCAAAGCAACTTGATAGGATGAATTATGGAGAGAAAGGATTAAATATGATTTATTAATATATTATGAGAATAATATATTAAAGGAGAAATCATATTGTTTAATTAATATTAGTCAATAATTAATTGGTAATTAGTTTTGTGACTAAAAGAGATTAATTAAATTTAAGGGACTAGAATTGTAATTATAGGATAATTGCAATTTGGGCTATGGATTGTCTTAAATTAAGGAGTGGACGAATTCTATGGGGAAACGCATAAGGAAATCGTCCAAGGCCCTAATTAAAGGAGTCCATGGGTTGCTTAGGGCTTAAGCATCCAAATTAGGGTTTCCTTGTTAGATAACCCTAATAGCCTCACTATATATAGATCTCTAAAGGACCAAAAACGTGGCTAAGACTCCTCTAGGGTTTGTAGACGTTTTTGGGCAGCCTCCATCCTCTCTCCTCTTCATCCTCTTGCTTATGGTGTTTGTGAACCATTAGAGGAGTGACATTTGTGACTCTAGGCTTTCTAAAGTCAATACAAGGAGATTTGGGATTGTTATTGCTACATAACAATCAAGTTAACATCTTAAACCTATTCTCATGTTAATATGATTAGTTGGATGCTAGAATTAGGGTTTATAGTCTTGGATAACTTGCATGTACAATAGAGAAACCTGGATCCAAGCATTAGGGTTTGCATGAGCATATAGGATGTCTTATGACCAAAACCCATCAAGAATATGATACACTCTAGAAATCGGGCCCACTCTTATTATCTCACACACTAGTACCATTTCAAGTGCGAAAGATATTATTATATAGTATGGTGGATTAGGGTTACATTCTTGTAAACCCTAATACCCATGACCTTTCATTTCGATAGGATCCATGGGTTAAACGCTCCATCGACTATCCATTCAAGCTTTGCCCATCCTAAATGAACATTGGCCCATTCTATATATATATATATATATATATATATATATATATATATATATATATATATATATATATATATACATATAAGAGTCCATATTTAATTAGTTTCCTTTTGATTATTAAATTAATTCCAAATTAATTGTTGATTAATACTAAATAAATAATATGATTTCATATTAATATATTGTAACTTATAATATATTAATAAATCATAAATATACTATTCTCAAAAGACTATCCATACAAACTGTTCCAATGAAGCGCAACCCAAATGGACCATGCCGATTCGGGTCAAGTACATACCAAATATAGTTATGGACTTAGACACCTAATCCAGTAGGATAGTCAATCCCGAATAGATCTATTCACCAATCTCATGCTCTCCCTCCAGGAGGCTCTAGTTATACTATGGTAGGATTTAACCCGCACCCCGAAAGGTACAATTGAAGTGATTTCTCACAACCCTGTAGTAACTAGTTTACGTGTAGTGTTATGCTCTCTTGTATTTGAATCCGTTTGTATACTTGTAGTGTAACAATAATTATACTTAAATGATTATCTATTGTTGTACTCTTGAAATCCATATGTAAAAATGTATATGATAAAGTAAGTCTGTCATAGTTTATATGTTTGTTAATGTATAAGCTCTGAATTTGTAGAACTAAGTAATGAATTCCCAAACTTTACCTATTATAGTTTTCATATATGTTATGTACTCGTTTCGTGTATTGATTTGAAAACTATGCATTTGTTACTGTAATTTGGAAACGCCCCTTATGCTCAGCATGTTACAAAAGGGATAAAATATCTAAATATTTTATAAAATATGGAAATCTTTTGATTGTATCAATTGCATAAGTTTTAAACATGTTGAAATTCTTTTGAATAAGCTCACAAAATCATTTTTGTTTGGATTGTATTCTTCTCCTGAAAACGTTAAAATAGTAAAAGCGTAAGGGTATGAACTCACTGTTGGTTGCATGTATGCCGGACCACAAGACTGGAATGAGCACCCTCGAGTTGTTGAATGTGAAGTTAACGGGATCCTAATAATAATTAAACACATATTTGTATTTAAATTAGTAAATCCATTAGTTAAAGTGTTATAAACACTTATTTTTGGTTGAGGAATTTTATCGAGGCTTGATCGAAGTGGAAAAGTGGGTTTACAGACAAGATTCCCGATAGAAGGCCGATTGCGGTTGTGAAGAGATTACGGCCGTGAACGGTTTACTGCCTTTGATGTGTTTACATTCTTTGAAGGGTTCACGGTCTATTCATGGTGTTCTTGGTGAAAATATGAAGATTTGAAGGGTTCACGGTCGTGAACTGATTTCAGCTCTTGAAGATTTGAAGGGTTTACGACCGTGAAATCAAGAACAACAATACTTGATTTGATGAAAAGACGGATGTTTGATCCACCAAAACGAGGTCTAAGGTTGATTGAGTGATAGATGAAGAGAAACATGGGTTTTTCGGGTGATAGTTTTAGAGAGAGAATGTGTGTTTTCGGTAAGAAATGTGTAAATGAGGGTTGAATATGTATATATATATATATATATATATAGGTTGGGTTCATGGTTGGTGGTGGGGTCCATTAGCTGTGAACGGTTTACGGCCGTGATCGGGTTCACGGTCGTGAACACCAATCAGACCGGATTTGCTGATTTTCGAAGAAAACTCGGGTTTTCGCGCAATTTTGGTTTCAACTCTTATATAAAATTTAATTATATAAATTAATGATTTTCCAAGCTATAAGGATTTGACGGAATAAAATAAAATTAAAATTTTATTTGACTGAATTTGGAAAACGTTAACGGAAAAAGGTTCGGATTGTCACAACATCCCCCCGATAGAGGGAATTTTGTCCCGAATTTCTAACATAGAATACAAATTATGGTCTCAGAAAAAGATGAGGGTACTTGTGCTGCATAGAATCTTCTTGCTCCCAAGTGAATTCAGGTCCCCGCTTAGCAATCTAGTGGACCTTTACTATCAGTATGCGACTTTGTTTCGTTCGTTTGACTTCCCGGTCCATGATTTCGATTGGTTCTTCGATGAAATTAAGGTTTATGTTGTTCTCGATCCCATCAAGAGGGATCACAAGGGTTTCATCGGATAAACACTTTTTAAGGTTCGACACATGGAAGACGGGATGAACGTTGCTAAGTTGTTGGGAGTAAACAAAGTTTGTATGCTACAGGACCAATCCTAGCGAGGATCTCGAATGGTCCTATCTATCTCGGATTCAACTTTCCACGCTTTCCAAAGTGTATCATGCCTTTCCAAGGTGAGACCTTCAAAAAAACACGGTCACCAACCTGGAATTCCAAAGGTTTTTGTCTTTTTTTGGTCTTAGCTCTTTAGTCTATCTCTTGAAGCGTTTAGTCGTTCTCGAATTTGTACAATCTTTTCTGTGATTTCTCGGATGGTTTATGGGCTAGTGAGAGTGCTATCAGGGACTTGACCTCTAGCTAGCTACGTGTCACCCACCTTAGCCCGACACAGAGGGGATCAACACTTACGACCATAGAAGGCTTCAAACGGTGCAACCTTGATATTGGTGTGACGGTTGTTGATGTAACAAAACTCAACCAATGGAAAATGGGTATCCCACGACTTACCAAAGTCGATAATGCACACTCTTAGCATGTATTCTAGGGTTTAAATGGTTCTCTCACTCTGCCCGTCAGCCTGTGGATGGTAAGTTGTGCTCATATCCAGCTTAGTTCCAAGAGCTTTCTACAAAGACTGCCCAAACCTCGAGGTGAGTCTCCTATCTCGATCAGAGATAATGGACACAGGCACACCATGCAATCGAACAATCTCTTGGATATAGGTTCATGTTAGTCTCTCCATGTTGAATGTTTCTTTGATTGGCAGGAAGTGGGCAGACTGAGTCAATTTATCGACGATTACCCAGATAGCTTCATGGCCACTCGAAGTCTTGGGCAATTTGGTAATGAAATCCATTGTGATTCGTTCCCACTTCCACTTAGTTATTTCTGGCTGTTGAAGTAGACCTGAGGGATTTTAATATTCCACCGTCACCTTGGCGCGAGTCAGAAATTTGCCCATGAAGGTGGCGATCTCTGCTTTCATGTTTGGCCACCAATACAACCTTTTGAGATCCAGATACATCTTATCTGAACCTGGGTGAGTGGAGTATTTAGTCTGATGAACTTCATTCATGACAACCTCCATATAACCGCCGAACTTTAGGGTCTAGATCTAGTTCATGAAATAATAAACTCTCTCTCCCTTGATCTCTGAGTTCTTTTCCATTCCCCTTGAAGCTTCGTCGAACATGTTTTATGGTTTTAAGGCTTCAAGCTACGGCTTGAATACTCTTTCTGGATGAGGGCATCTGCTACCACATTGGCATTGCCGGGATGATAGCGTATTTCGCACTGATAGTCACTGAGTAGCTCTACCCATCGTCGGTGCCTCATGTTCAACTCCTACTAATCGGATATATGTTGTAGGCTCTTATGGCCAAAGAAGATGTTGCACATGGTTCTATAGAGATAATGTCTCTAAATCTTTAATGCAAAGACCACTACTCCCAACTCCAGATCGTGAGTTGTATAATTGACTTCATGTGCTTTCAGCTGTCTCGAGGCATATGCAATAACCTTTCCTCGCTACATGAGCACACAACCTAGGCCCTGATTGGATGCATCGTAGTAGACAACAAAGTCATCTGTCCCTTCTGGCAGAGACAAGATAGGTGCGCTTCATAAGCCATGCTTCAATGTTTGGAACGCAGTGTCTTGACTTTCTCCCGAACTAAAGGTTACACCTTTTGCCACACCCCCAGACCAGACAACGGAAACGTCCAGAGGCGGGTGACTTCATTGTGTAGTATCATAACAATTGAATATAAATGAAACATAGCAAAATCCAAACATCATACATTGAGATAACAAACTTACATTGTTTAAATATTTTGTTTGTTCTTCATATTACACAAAAGAGACATAAGTAAATGAATTCCAAAATACAGCAAAATAATCCTCAACCCACATCCCTTTACCCTGCTTACTGATTTTGTTGAGAATACAAGTCGTTTTGAAAAGCGTCAACTAAAAAGTTGGTGAGTTCATAATCATTTTCGTATAAAAATGGTGATTGTTTAGAAATGCAGAAAATTCCAGTGTTTACTTTATCAAAACAGTTGTAAGTCTTGTTTTCTATCTAGTATAGTTGCATGTGTGTGTTTTAGTATATCATCTTTAGAAATTATGAAATCGTTTTCTCCGGAAAATCCTATATTTTCTTGTAAAAAATAAATGTAAGTTATGTTTCCAATTGAGTATAGTTACATGTGTGTGCTTTAGTTTATCATTTTCGAAATTGTATAAAATCGTTTACTCCAGAAAATCCTATATTTTCTGATATACAAAATGGTGGTCTTAAAACCCTAAGACTGGTGAGGTGTGAGAAATCAACAGGCGATTGTCGACATTATTTACAATGTAAATGGACGATCAACACAACGAATGTGGACAATCACTACCATGGATAGGGGCAGTCAACACAATGTGCCAATTTATTTGTAAGGTTTTCCCTACATAAATTTTAAATTAACATTATCATAATCTAGTGAGCCGTTTTAACCATACTAATATGACGGAGGCGTGCCTTGACGTTTCTAGGCACTCAAATCGATTAAATACATTTGTCACCCTAGACTGGGCGGTCTAGCTGTAGCGAACAACGAAGGTGCGGGGTGTCAACCCCGTATAGATCTATACACAAATTCCCGATCTCCCTCCAAGAGATCAAGTTATAACACTTACAGGACTTTACAAGATTTTAAACATACACTAATATACATATATATATATATATATATATATATATATATATATATATATATATATATATATATATATATATATATATATATGTATATAGGTACTTTTGTGATTCGTCTAACTAGAATACAACCAGGTTTTTTAGCAAATCGATGAAATCCGTTATTTAATAAATAACAATATTTGTGCTAGTTGACTAGGCCTATCGTTTTCGTTTATTGAGGATAATCCACATGGAATCGTAATTATCAAAAATGACCAAAAATTATCGGTATTGGCAAAAATGGTCATTCTTTTTATAAATTATCAAATAAGACTCATATTTGTTAAAAGGTGTCATAAGTGGTTCAAAACTAGGTGAATTGTCGAAAATGGCCTATTTCTTCTAAAATGTTCATTTTAGACTTATATTTATGAAAATACTCAAAAAGGCCCTTATTTCTCTAAATATTCCATTTTGGTCCTTTAAAAATTGAGATGTTCAATAATTCTTCAATTTTATTCCATTTCCAAAATGGTCCACATATATATATATATATATATATATATATATATATATATATATATATATATATATATATATATATATATATATATATATATATATGGCTGAAAATGGTCCCGAAAATATCATTAATACCCCGAGTTAACCATTTCCAAAATATTATGTTTAACAACTTGTTTAAACAGTTTCTGAAGCAAAACCTTATGATTCTTGATATAACAATTTATGAATTGTATTTCATAAACATATTAGTTTTTGGTTCTAACATCTAATTTGTGATATATAGTTCAAAACCTTCAGACTTGCTAAAAATCTTGAGTTCTTGAACCAATACGTAGCGTTCATAACTTTAAGCACATAAGTCATAGCATACATGCATAAACAAGAAATTATACTAAATTCCACAAGACCTTGACTTGAATTCTCCCCTAAAAATAATGAAAACTCAAAAGATAGGGGTATGAAGCTCACCTTGGTTTGATTTGGTGGGTGATTTGGCTAGATGATGACGAGTTTCCATGTTCTAACCGTTGAAGAGTTTGATAAACTCTTTGAACTTGAGGATATCCTAAGAATATTAAAACAAAATTTTATGTGTAACTATGATGACATTAAGATACTAATGTGAAGAATGACTAGCCAAATAGGAGACGCTTACAACAATCTAGGGGATACTTTGAAGAAATCAGATTGAAGCTTGAATACACTTGAGAACACACTGTGGGGTTTACAGAATGTTAATATGAGTTTCTGGTGGAAATGAAGAAAGGCTTTACGTTCAAAGAGGATAAAGGGGGTGATAAGGTGTGCTTGGTTACCAGGAGGATATTGTGTGTTTACCTATGAACATCTTGGAAATGGTTGAAATGTTACATCATAAAGTCAAAGGCATTTGTCTTGTTCGCATCTTATGGCCGTAAACTCCATGGAATGGAGTTGTTTGCGGCCTAAAACCCTTCTAGGTTTGAGTTCATGCCCTAGATGCCTTCTAGAAGAGTGTTCACGGTCTAGATACCTCCTAGGGAACTGTTTATGGTCAAGGTTTGGAAACCTAATATGTTTAAGCCCTAGTATTCTATCTTGAAGGACTTTACGGCCAAGGTACTACCTAGGGGCGTGTTAACGGCCTAGCTTTGCTT
The DNA here is from genome assembly GCF_002870075.4 of Lactuca sativa. NCBI lineage: Eukaryota > Viridiplantae > Streptophyta > Magnoliopsida > Asterales > Asteraceae > Lactuca > Lactuca sativa. The sequence continues at coordinate 177,732,266 of NC_056627.2, read as the reverse complement.
TATTAGGGTGTTTACGACCTAAGGTTGGGTTTCTAAGGTGGTTCACAGCCAAGAACTCCCTTAGGGATGTGTTCACAGTTTAGCTTGGGTTCTTTTGGGTGTTTACACTCCAAGGGGCCCTTTAAGGAGGTTCATGGTGTAACTTGGTCTAGTGAATGTGTTCATGGTCTTAGCAACTTAATTATGTTGGCCTTATACTTCATATATTCAAGACTGCAACATATCACAAGTGCTTACATCCATATCTTGTGATTCTTAACCAAATTCATTTTTCTAGTTTTGCTTTCTTGTTTACATTCAAGGGTTTACCCTGCATGTGGCTTTCAAAGTGTACACTTTCATATACATGCACTAATGCTCTCATGGTTTTCAAGGTTCTTATTGTAATAGGGTTACAATTTAGACCTTGCCTGGTCTAGTAGTTTGGGTTGTCACACCTTTCTGAGTTAGGTCGGTTAGAGGCTTAGCAATCCTGGAGAAATTCAGGATAAACCTACGATAGTAGCCAACAAGACCCAAGAATTGATGAATTTATGTGGGTGTCTTCGGCGCTGAACAATTCTCAATCGCCTTGATTTTGGAAGGGTCCACGTTTATGCCTTCTTCATTGACCACGTGACCGAGGAAGGTTAATTTTCTAGTACAAAATTCGCATTTTGAGAATTTTGTGTATAGTTTCTCCGCCCTTAGAGTTTCGAGCACTAGCCTCAAGTGCTATCTGTGATCTTCCACACTACGAGAATAGACAAGTATATCACCAATGAACACTATTATGAACTTGTCTAGGAAGGGGAAGCACACCTAATTCATCAGATCCATGAATACCGTGGGTGCGTTGGTTAGACCAAAGGGCATTACTACAAACTTGTAGTGACCATATCGAGTCTAGAATGTGGTCTTAGGAACATTACTCTCATGGAATCATAACTAATGGTATCCTGATCTAAGATCTATCTTTGAGAAATAGTAGGATTCTTAGAGTTGATCGAAAAGGTTGTCGATTTTGGGTAGGGGATAACAGTTTTTGATGGTAAGCTTTTCCAGTTCGTGATAATCTATACACATCCAAAAGGACCCATCTTTCTTCTACATAAATAAGACTGGGCTCCCAGGGCGAGGAACTTAGTCTAATGAATCCCTTGTTGAGTAGTTCATTGAGCTGGCTGGACAACACTTGCATTTCTATTGACGCTAGACGGTAAGGGGATTTGGCTACGGGGGTAGCTCTGAGGATTAAGTCAATACGGAACTCGACTTGGCACTCAGGAGGAATTCCGGGAAGATCTTTGGGAAAGACATCAAGAAAGTTGCAGATTTCTGGGATGCTCTCGAGGTCATTAACTTCTTGTCTCTCGTTAACGACATGGTTTAGGAATGCATGGCACTCCTTTCGCAGAAATTTCTGGGCTTTGATGCACGAAATGATATGAAGGTTTAAGTTGAGTTTATCACTATAGATAATAAGGGCTTCACCAAATAGCAGATTAGGATGAATTTCTTTCTCATAACAAAGGATATCAGCAGGATTGGAGCTCAACCAATCCATGCCGATAAAGACATCGAAACATTTTATTGAAACTGGCATAAGGTCGATTGGAAAAGAATGATTGTTTAGGGTAAGGGTACATCCTATGAATACGTCGTTAGTGCTCTCTTTCTTTTCGTTAGTCATCTCGACGGTGCATGTTTCGGTTAAAGGTTGGGATTTATGCTTGATTAGATGTCTAAATGCATGAACAAAACTCCTCTCCGCGCGACTATCAAAAAGAATGCATGCATAAGAGTTGTCGAGTAGGAACGTACCCGTAACTACGGTGGGATCATCGACTGCTTCCTCCTGGCCCATAGCTAGAACCTTACCTGTATTGCGAGCTGTAGCTTTTGAGTAATTTATCTTGAAGTTACCGGTCTCTCCATAGCCATAGATGGCTTGACCAACACCCTCTGTAGGAGCCTGATTGGTTGGTTGGACTTGTGTCTTGTAAAAACTCACTGTGTGTCCCTTATTGGCATAACTGTTGCATTACATGTCATGGCAGGGTTCGTGATGATGAAAGTTACACTTATCGCACCTTGAATGGGTACCGACATATCTATTGGCATGTGCTTGAGTTGCAGGAATAGCAGTAGGATTGGTAGCAGCATCAACTGCCACTACTTGTTGTTTCTTGGAGGGATCCTGTGAAGACTTGACATTGTGCTTATTCCAGAACTCTTTCTTCTCACCACTCTACTTTGGTAGTTTAGGAATGGCTGTCACAGTCCCATTAACATCCCCATGATCTATCAGGGTCTGCGCTAGACACTTAGCGTTGTCAATCTTTAAATGTACCTCTCAATTTTCTTGCTCTCCAGGGTAACCATCCAGGGACATAGAAGAGCCAGTTCGAAAAACCTACCAGTATATTCAACAATGTCAGAACCCTTCATCTTCAGGTTCCAAAGCTCATGCTCCAGCTTTTGCATCTTGCCCCTTGGGCAATACTCCGCAAGCATTAACTCTATCAAGCTCACCCAATCGATGGCATTGGCCACCGACAGAGTTAAGGATTTATCTCGGCTATTCCACCAAGCCAGTGCTCTATCGGTGAACGTACAGGCGGCAAAATTTAACTTGCTTGCCTCGGGGCACGCACAAATCTCGAAAATTGATTCTATCTTCTCGAACCGACGAGTTAGGGCAATGTAACTTCGATTGCCGTCGAATGATTTGGGGTTTGTGTTCATAAAGTCCGTGTAGGAACACTCCTTCTGGTGTCTCTTACCACCATAAAGATTATGGGGATGAGTACCACTTACCGATCCGCCAGAGCCGCCATAATTTATTTGTGACATTGCAGCGGCCATAACGGCTGTAACTGCTGCTTGGAACATAGCAGGATCGAACTAAGGAGGTGGTGGCGGCGGTTTCGTTCGGAGGGTCGTTGTTCTTTTTGTTCAGTCTCTTCCTGGGAGGCATCTTTCTTTAAAAGGTACAAGGGGAAAATGACAATAAGTCTTCTATATTGATCATGAACCGGATATTTCTGAGCAAGATATATCTTAATTCTACAGCGATAATAGAGATCTACAATAAAGGTTTACTAACATTAATAAGGAATTGCAAGTGTATCATTTGTGAGGATTCGTAGTACTTGTAACAATTCTGTGCGGTGTTATAGAACTATAAAATACTGCTATAGTATTTTAACTATGTGCTTTATTTGTATTGGATTTGGTGAGTTTTAGACTTGTCGCAACACCGTAGTCACTCCCAAACACATGTTGGTCATATCTTGGACAAATATATTTGATCATGTTATACTGGCCCCACATATGACTACATAACTATTCCGGTTTAACCGTAGTGTCCAACATCCAAATACTTTTGTTTTGTTCTACCAGCGATACTGTTTATGGTACGTATGTATACTTGTATACTTCTTATAAAATACTTAAATTTTAAAAGTATACTTTTAGTTTCAGAGCACTTCCGCCTTGTTAGTGTTTATAGTTGTATACGATGTAATGTTTGGTATACTTAGTTTATTATAAACAATAGCTCTGATACCAATCTGTCACACCCCCAAACCGAAACAGTGAAAACGTTCGGGAGTGGAGGATGTCATGTATAGTATCACAACAATTGCATGATAGTAATCAAAGTAGCATAACCATTACGTTGAAATATAGATATTTACATATTTTTGTTACATAATTTATATACATCAAAAGTTTAGCAAAAGTTAAAAAGACGTGACTCTATACGCTGCGTCTTCTCAAAAGCTGCGGGAGTACCTGTCTACTGATTTCTTGAGAATACAAGTGGTTTTGAAATAAGTATCAACAATAAGCTGGTGAGTTCATAAGCATGTTTTTGTAATGAAAACCTGTTAATAAATCAATGAAAATGTTTGCATGTTTTCAAGAAAATCCAATATTTTTTAACATGTCCCTGGAATCCTGCAGTTGTAGTATGTAGTAGTTCTATTAGTGAAAATAAAACTAATGAAGAATGAATTCGCGTAAACAAAAGGTTAGTTTACGCTGTTGTGACTTCGTATAACCATTCTTGATATGACCTAGTGACCCCTATGATGTTCTTCAGGCGTCGGATATTATGACATTTGTCAACGAAGGCATGCCTGCCTAACTGTAGCTAGTAGTTTAGGTGTGGGATAGTCAATCCTGAATAGATCTATTCACAAATCTCACGCTCTCCCTCCGGGAGACTCTAGTTATACTATGATATGATTTAACCCACACCCCGAAGGGTACAATTGAAGTGATGTCTCACAACGCTGTATTAACTAGTTTACGTGTAGTGTTATGTTCTCTTGTATTTGAATCCGTTTGTAAACTAGTAGTGTAACAATAGTTATACTTAAATAATTATCTAATATTGTACTCTTGAAATTCGTATGTAATAATGTATTTCATAAACTAAGTCTGTCATCATTTATATGTTTGTTAATGTACTATTGAAATCTTTATGTTATGTACTCGGTTTGTGTATTGATCTGAAAAGTATGCAATTTTGATTGTAAGTCGGAAACGTCCCCTATGCTCAGCATGTTACAAAAGGGATAAAATATCTAAATATTTTATAAAATGTGGAAATCTTTTGATTGTATGAATTGCATAAGTTTTAAACATGTTGAAATTCTTTTGTATACGTTCACAAAATCATTTGTGTTTGGCTTGTATTCTTCCCCTGAAAACGTTAAAATAGTAAAAGCGTAGGGGTATGAACTCACTGTTGGTTGCGTGTATGTTGGACCATAAGACTGGAATGAGGACCCTCGAGTTGTTGAGCGTGAGGTTAGTTAAATTAGTAAATCCATTAGTTAAAGTGTTATAAACACATGTTTTTGGTTGAGGAATGTTACTGAGGCTTGATCGAAGTGGAAAAGTAGGTTTACAGCAAAGATTCACGATATAAGGCTGATTGCGGCCATGAACAGATTACGACCGTCAACTGTTCTCAGCCGTGAATGGTTTATTGCCTTTGATGGGTTTGTGGTCTTTGAAGGGTTCATGGTCTATTCTTGGTGAAAATATGAAGATTTGAAGGGTTCACGGTCATGAACTGATTTCGGCCCTTGAATATTTGAAGATTTGAATGATTTACAGCCGTGAACTCAAGAACAAAAATACTTGATTTGATGAAAATACGGATTTTTGATGCTCCAAAACGAGGTCTAAGGTGGATTGAGTGATAGATGAAGAGAAACTTGGGTTTTTCGGGTGATGGTTTTAGAGAAAGAAGGTGTGTTTTCGGCCAAAAAAGTGTAAATGAGGGTAGAACACGTATATATATATATATATATATATATATATATATATATATTGGTGGTGGGGTCCACCAGCCGTGAACGGTTTACGATCGTGATCAGGTTCACGGCTGTGAACACCAATCAGACCGGATTTGCTGATTTTCGAAGAAAACTCAGGTTTTCGCGCAATTTTGGTTCCGACTCTTATATAAATTTTAATTATGTAAATTAATGATTTTTCAAGCTATAAGGATTTGACGGAACAAAATAAAATTAAAATTTTATTTAACGGAATCGGGCAAACGTTAACAGAAAAAGGTTCGGGTTGTGACACCATGCTTCTTGTGATTAATTCTAGATTTCAGTTGTTCAGACTTCAACGAAATATTGTAATTAAATCCAGATTAAAATTACATACCATGAATAAGGATGTTACAATACGTAAGAGTGGGTGCTACAGTTTCTTTTTGTCAACGAGCTACTAATCGGCTGGGATAGAACTTTCTTTGGAACTTCGGCTGGCTAACTACAGAGTTTATGTACTGTAACTTGACCACTAATCGATCTCAACTATGATTTCATCTATTCGAGCTGCCACCATTGAGTAAATCAGCGTCTTCATGTGGAATGGTTCAAATTATTGACACAACAACCACTCTTATTTACGTCTTTCAGATATCCTTTTAAAAGATTCCATACAACCAAACTGGCTTAGGATTTTTTTGGTATTCCACATGGCGCTAACGTATCAAGATAACGTGAATCGTAAATTAGAGGAGATAAAGCAAATCCCAAGCAGTACAATGAAATTGTCATTGTCTCCCATCTAGATAACACCATTTTCTCCGGTTGCGTGTAATTAGAAGCATATTTATTATCTAACATAACATCCTTAATTTTTTCCAACATATTATCCATTTTTTCATACATTTCTCTAAGTTTTGATCCGTCACCATCACAAAACTTTATCAATAAAAAAATTGGTTCTGTAATTACTAAAATACTTTCAATATCTTCCAAGAACTCTTCACTTCTTATGGTGTGAGCAACTGTGGCTCTAGTAACTCTAGTGTTTTCATATCTACGTTTAACCCAATCTCTCTAAGAATTTAGGGAAATGGTTGTGGCAAGAGCCTCTCTACAATCCATTAACCTTTTCAACCTTTTCAATATAATATAATGAGACACAAATCTTTTATTGGCCATTTTTATCAATTCTAAGAATGATTTATCTCTAAATATGGCTAGGGATTGATTGTAATTAAGGAAATACTTAATAATTACTTTACTTCTCCTATATACAGTGATCAACCATTAAATTTCATTAGCGAGGTGTTTAAAGTTCAAATTCAATGTACGAACACAACAAGGAGACCAAAAAATGATTTTGTGTACCTTTTCAGTTTCCCTTCCAGTAGCCTTGAAGTTCACATCATTATCTATAACAACTTGAAGGACATTGTTTCGTCCTACTTCTTAAATAGCTCAAATACATTGCTATTGCGACACCTTTTTTTCTATACCTGAGAAATCCTCTAGGTACATGAACATTGCCCCACAACTATTCATTGTAAAAACAATAATTAGACATTTGTGTTTCACAATTTTCCACCCATCAGATACCATGGAAATGCATTGAGACCACGTATCATTGATCACTTTTAAATCCTTTTCAACATCTCTAAGGCGTTCATCAAAAAAAATTGTCATCGCATTTTTGCTTGATGAAAGTTTATAACCAACACGAGTTTTGCTTATTGCTCTAACGATCTTGAAAAATTACAGATTCCACAAAACATTGATAGGAATTCAATTAAAACATAAGCCTCTTGTAATTTTCAAGTCCCATGTTTCTTTCCATTTTATCAAATGATTCTTTAGTGGTTTTCCTAGACAAAGGAGAAGATGGAGTATTTTTACTGATTACATAATTTTTCAAAGTACGAGGAACACCTACCTTTTCGACAACTTTAACTTTATTCATCAACCTTTCATACTTCTCGCAGTCTTTTAATATTTCGCTACACCTTTTTATATTTGCTTTCCTCCCATCCTTAGCACCAAAAAAGTGAACATGAATTATTGTATAAGAACTTGTAAATTTCTGATGGTAACGGTTGCAAACTCAAACCTTGGCATCCCCCTTTGTTTTTGCTATTTATATAAACAATTATGTTGACTTCTTGCAAACGTGGTTTTTGATCCTTCACTTCTTAGCTCAGAACTTTTTTATTATTCTCTGTTGTGTTATCATCACTACTATCTTTATTCTCAGTTAGCACAATATGCTCTCTAGTTTATTGTTTGAAGCAGAAGAAGTAGATCCCTTTTACCAAAAGACATTGTGTAACTTTAGCATTTTGTTTCTACGAAGAAAAGAGTGCAAAAATTATATATTGTTGTTGATGTGAAGAGAAGAGTGAAGAATGTGTTCTACGAAGTCATATTGTTGCTTTATATATAAGTATAGGAATTGTGAATCAACCAAATCAAGGAAATCATATAGTTGATTCAATGAAATAAATTACAAATGTAAAAGTAGTTAATTAAAGATAAATTAATAAAAAATCAATTCAAAATTTCAAGAAAATATTTTCCAATATTGTGTAATCGTATCCCCGAGAAGAAAACATGATTTCAAATTTCAACTAAATCAATTAGCAACTTGTTTGTGTTCCAATGACACCGGTACGGGAACCCAATTCCACAAATTCAAAATTCATGTTCCACAGACCTCCGATTCTTGATCCCAGTTGAAGAAAATATGAAATCGGGAATAGCGTAAATCACATTTCAGGTGACAATCCATGATCGTGACAATCCATGATCATTTGGTGTCAAAATGTACCACAAACTGGAACGCACGATCCAAAACGCAATGCGTGGCTGATTTGACGATCTTTGTGACTATGGGAGGAATATTCAAGTTTCATGAATGTTTCAAAACGGTTTATGCCCAGTTCCTTAGTTTAAGCAAAGCAAAGAAAAGAAAATAAGGAGAGAAAAGAAGAGAAATAAAAGGAAAATAAAGCTTTCTTTTGTGTTCCCAAGTTGGAGAGAAGTTGAAGGAAATTATTCATTTTGTCCTTTCTTTCCAAATCCTTCCAAATCGGAAGGAAAGTTTGGACGAAAAGTGATCATTCCATTTCTCACCACTTCCTTCTTTTAGCGTAACTCAGGAACACAAATTTCTTTTATTTTCTTCTCACTTCCACTCATTTCCTTTCTTTAATCTCATTAAGTTGAACTCGAGAACGGGGTGTTAGGGTTTACTTTTGTATCAATCTAATATGTAGGTCATTATTTGAATTCTTTTGTTACTTTATTACTGTAATTATCAAAAAATCGCATTCAACTTGTAATTTTCATACTTTGAAAAATCTATTTGGTATGTGCTTATTCTGGATGGGAAAACTATATTTAGCTATGAAAAGTTGAAGTAATATGAAAAAAGTAGAATGATATAATAAATACATTACAACATAATACAAACTCAGATTCGTAAGCAAGAAACTAAGATCGCACCTACCTTTGAGTAACATGATTCTCCAAAATAGTCGACGATTTTTTATTATTTGCATAAGCACAAAAACTATTTATAAATGGGTAGATGCTACATATGGGAAAAGAAACAACAAATAGGCCATTACCTATACTGAGGCATCAAAAATATTTCGTTATACGAGGTACAAGTAAATATTTTTAAAATAGTCCTTAAAAAAACAAACAAATGCTAAGACTTAGTAATATTTGTATTTTGGGTCGTTCAAAGGGGAAAGCTAAACTGTTAGTCAAGGTGATAATTTTCACAAAAGTCTTCCATCTCATTCAAGTGAGTGCGTGTTTACTTAAATAAGAATGATTTTCCATATAATATTTTATATCAATTGAATGCTTCCATAGGAAATGAATGCTTAGTATTTGGAATATTTGTTAAGTGTATATTTGGTAATATTAAATGAAAATATTAATAGAAGTTGTGACACCTGAACATTTTAGGTAGTTTCCATTCTTGAATCAAGTATTAAAAATATTGAAAATCGGTGCTTATGTTGGGCATACTGGAAGTGTACGATGGACGTACGTCATTAAGGAACGATGCAACATCTTTGAGTATGCAGGGCGTTATCACGCTGATCCCAAAACCCAAAAAAAATTATTGAGACCTTATTTAAACACATTAAGTCGCTTGATGCCTCTTTATGTTGATCCTCCACCCTCCTCAAAGAAGCAGGGATATCATGTTCGAAGATAATGTCCTCTAAAAGGTATGCTTGGATAAAATCTTGAAGCAAAGTAGAAACCACATGAGAAATATTAATTTCTATTCAATTCAATTAAAAAGAATGACACTACAAGACACTCTAGAGATATGTGAAAGTTTTAGGAAGAAATAGGAGCTACGATGAGTATGAGGATTTTGGAGATAGTGGGAGCATAGAGGATAACTGATTTTACAAAGTGAAACGATGAAAGAGCTAAAACTGAAACCCTAACTAGCATAAGATCTAGTATAGTAAGAGGAACTCCAATTAGTTAATCTCCAACAACAGTTTACTTGTTGAATGTGGAGACAAATTATTATCTAAAGGCCTTGAGCATGAAAGATTCCATATAGTGGAAGAGTAATGGTGGACGAGTTAAGCTCACTTGAAAATAACCAATGTTGGTACTTCATCAATCTACCAACAGGGAATGAAGGACTACAAAAGATGTTGGTATTCAAGGTCAAAGAAGAAGATGGGCATGATCAAGAAGGACAAGGACAAATTAGTGGTCTTTGGTAATGTGCTTCCAAAGGTCTATATTTAGAGCAACTAGATGTAAATATTGCATTCTTGCATTGAGACCTTTATGAAGATATATACATGGCACAACAAAAAGGTTTTCAGATAGGTAGTAAAGAAAACATGATGGGCAAGTTAATGAAAAATCTATATGGATTGAAGCAAGCTCAAAGGTAATGGTACTCTAATTTTTATAGTATTATGTATATGAATTACAATGTGAGTTGTTACATGGTTATTTGTTGCTTCCTAAAGAAGTTTACTTCCTCGTATATCATCCTTAGATTGAGTGTCGATGACATGTTGGTAGCTGAATCAAGCATACATGAGTTAAACAAATTTAAGAAGTAGTATTTCAAAAATTCAAGATAAAGTACTTGGGAGCTACCAAAGGGATTCTATACATGAGCATAGTCAAAGACAGAGCTACCAAAGGGATTATGCATGATAAATGTTAAGGCCAAAAGCACACATTTTGGGAGTCTTCTGATATTCTCAAAGAAGCAATCCCAAAGAAGGATGAAAACAAATAAGAAATGAATAAAGTTCCTTATGTCACAACAATTATAAGTTTGATGTATGTTATGTTATATACTATCCCATATGTTGCTCTTGTAGTGAGATTTATTAGTCAAGTGGTTTCTATGCTAGTTGAAAGGCACTCTTCTTGTTGCTTCATATTTCAATAAAAAGAACACAGATGTAGATTTTGGGAGGTTGGGTAGATTCAAAGAAAATAACACAATTAATGGGTTCACTATTGTGGGTACATCCATCAACCGGGTGTCCAAATTACAAAATATTGTTGATCTATCAATCATAAAAGTATAATATATGGCAATTATAGAAGCTGCCACATAGCTTATATGATAGCTTATATGGTTGAAGAACTCCGAATCAGAGTTGGGCACGGAACAATATAACTATATCCTACATTGTGATAACCGAACTGCAGTTAGCATGGAGAAGAATCTAGAGTGTCATAGCATTCTGATAACCAAAGTGCACTTTACCGGTTCTCGAGTACATAGTTTTGTAGAAATGCCAAGGCCATTGAAAGGATTTTTGAAAAATGATTAAATGGTAAAACTCAAGATGTCATTTTTTTTAAGTGCGACATAATCCAATAAATCTAAACTTTTATTGTAGATAGTAATAATGGTTTGATTACTAAAAAAACATCAAATGGTGTCGTTCCATTAGAAAATTATTAATATCACTTTGGTTGCTACGGTTACCAAAATACAATAATATTTATGTAATTTGTCCACTATTTTATTATTCAATCTCATAATACACGCACCCATTATTTGTTTGACTTTCTTACCGTTAGGCAACGGTCACTCTTGTAATTAATTCAAATTGAAATAAGACTATGAAGAATATGAGCGTTTTGTAACGATCTAAAAACTACATATTTATAGTAACAAATTCTTGGTCAATCTGCATACTTTTGCCATTACACTCCTCCCCTCCCCTCTTAAATTCCTTATCTTCAAATATATTCTTTCAATTTCTAATTTGTTCTCTATATCATCATTTTCGTAATTCATTCAAGTAGTTTCTCTTTGCTTAGATGTAACTTTGTTGATGATTACTTTGTTCAAGACATCTTGTTAGCAACCATAAGTTTGTTTCATATAGCCTCCAAACCTATAAATCCATTTATGCTCTTCATAGCTTATTTGATTTCCGTATTTCAGAAATAAAAAAACATGTATTTGGCTACCTTCAGTGTGAATCTTCCTAAATTTATTGCAATCGACATAACTTGGATCGACAAATCCTGCGTTGAGGAAGGGAATTGAATTTCCCTGGGCTTAGAAAGTCTCTAAAGATTTTTGTGAGTATAGTTATCTTGTATAGTCATCCCCGTGATAACCTCAAGCTACTCGATTTTTTTTGGTATTGTGGTCGATTGGAATGCCATAGCCGACCATAATCTGATTCTAGATTTGGATTCCGATTACATGGCTCCTGATTCCGATTCAGGTAAAATCGTTACCATCGAAAACAGTATGTGCTTCTATAAATGACATCGACTCAGTCCAGCAGGTCTCGATAGCATACCTGCTCATGTTGAAGTTACAAAACTCGTTGGTGGAGATACAGAAAATATATCTGATGATGATCATGCAAATCTCTAACATCTGAATATAGGAGAAGAGTACCTGGAGATTAATGTTGGAGGCCTTATTGATGGCAGCAAATGACTAACCTAGGGAACAATCCAAACTTCTTATGGATCCCATAAGCAATCCTGAAATACATATATACAAGCCCTAAATATACTTACCTTAAAACGAAACAGAGAATTGTTGTTGGCGAAGTGTAGCCATTGATTTTCGGAGTACTTGAGACTGTCTGAGAAACCAGTTCATACAATTTTTGTTGTTCGGTAATAAAAGCAATCGAGAAAAAGACACATGGCTAGGTAAAAGAAGCATATAATACATTTTAGAGGAAGATCGAGGTGAGAAATTGATACCTTAGAACCGCTGGATTTGATGTTAATTTTCAGAATTCGCCGAGAGACAGATGGAAGAGGAAGGATGCGCAAATGAAGATGTAATGATGTTTGATTATATGTTTTACTAGTCTAGAAATTATTTAGTTCTGAGGATGCGTATATTTTATTTTACAAGTTAAATTAAAAAAGTTACTTAAAGATGACATATATAATAAAATAATTCAAATTATATTTATGAGACAATATTAGACTTTGTATGGTTTTCTTTTAGTATATTATTTAGTTCTGAGTGTTTGATATGGTTTCTAATTGGTTCCAAATGGGGACCAGGTCACAAAAAAAAACTAATTATACATGTTTAATATTGCTTTTTAACTATTAGACTCGATCCAAAGGGCTGACTCGGACCATGAGAAACACCGGATTCGATTCTCTCTTACAAACTGAAGGACCTACTCTTTCTTCCTTCTTCACTTGCCATCACCCGACATAACGATTATCGATCAAACAAGTTCTTGAAGGTTTTTTTCTTCTTTTTGGTCGAATGATTTTTGTTTCTTCTTTGTTTATGTTTGGTTAAAATATATAATCTTGATTGATGCGCAAAGGGGAAACCAATTCTGATTGAGATCAGAAACCAGGATGTTGCTCTTTCCTTGAAGATGAACGAATTGTAGGTATATGTTTTCTAACCTTTAAAGTCGACTTGATTTCTAAAGTTTTCTAACCTTCAAAATTGCCAAGAAATCGACCTTGTACACTCCATTGCCGACTCACCTTCAATTTCATTCGGATTTACTCCAATTGTTCTTTATTTTGTAATCACACAAAAGATATCACCTTACTTTTCGTTCTTCTTCTAAACAAGCTCATCCGATACAAATACTACAAACTCATCTGATTTGATGGTCATTTAATTTTAAAAATTAGGTATTTCACTTGTTCACCAAGTGTTCTTGTTGTTGTTGTTTTCTTTACTTATTTGACTTATAATTGTTTGATTTCCATTGGTAAGTTCATACTTTTTATTTGGTGTTAGGTTTTTAATAAAACGTCACAATAAGTTTTTTTAAGTCGAATAATGATATAAATTTTAGATTGATTAATCAAAACAATTTGCTATTTGGTAGGGTTGATCGATTCAGTCCCTTAAGTTTTTGTCAGGCTTTATGGGCCCCTGAATTAGGATATGACATGCTCATTTAGTCCCTGTCAACCGATAATAGCCGGTTCACCATGAAACAGTGACCATTTAGACTAAAAATACTCGGATTGTGCCCCTATAAAGAAAAAAAATAAGTTTGGGGATCAAATGATAGTCTTACCTTCATCTCTACTCAACACCACCCTTATTCTACCATCCTCACAACCTCTTCCGTCAAGCAGTCACGTTACGTTACCTGAACCAACTGCTAACTAACATTTTATTTAGCCATTATGGCCACCATAACCAACCTTAATCACCGTCGAATCAATATCACAACAGCCCAATCCAACCATCCTTATTCCTCCCATTTGTCTCCTGAAATCAGCCACCACCGGAGCACCAATAACCCACAAAAACCACCGGTTAGCCACCATAACCAAATCACCTGCAAATCAAAGACAAAAAAACTAACTCTCGTTTTCTCTGTGAACCTCATCAAACCCACGCAGCGTTCTCAACCTCACATCCAGCAAACCTATAACTCGGAGGGAGAAATAGAGGTAGCTTGTGCGATTTTGAACATAGAAGAAGGAATGAGAGGGTTAATTTCTTGAAGAGCTGAAAACAAATCAAAGAAAAGAGTGGAAGGAGGTAGTGATCGAGAATTGATTAGAAGGAGAAGAGGGTTCTAATCTTTGATGAGTGTGTGTGACGATAGAGGGTGAAGACGGAAATAAGAGAAGTGATCAATTTCATGGGAGGGTATGAATTGAGTATGAATCGACTTTAGAAGAAAGGAAGGAGAGCTAATAAAGGCGATTTTTGTTACTGGATGCTAGTATAACGAAGACACAAGAAATCGAATGGGTTGCTATCTTTCATTTTTCTCCCAAATCACTTAGATCTTGGGGCATAAGGAGTTGATCCCCGAACTTATTTTTTTTTTTTTTAGCTTTATAGGGGCACAATGTGAGTTGTATATTTTTTTTGTCTAAATGGTCACTGTAACCGACTATTACAGGTTGACAGGGACTAAAAGAGCAGGTCGTATCATAGTTTAGAGACCCATAAAGCCTGACAAAAACTCTAGGGACTGAATCGAGAAGCCAAGAAACTTTGTAGGACATTTGTGACATTTTCCCTAGTTATTTAATACATTGGTTAAGTGTGATGCTGAGAACCATGACAATTTTCCCTTAAGTTGAAGTGATTCTTGTTGGTAATTTGAAGTGTTAATATATTTCTTTCTTTGAAATTATCTGTACATATTCATGATGTAATGTTATAAAATAAACGGTAGATAAAAATAGAATTATTATAAATTTTTTTGAGGGGTAATATAGTAAATTTTAACAATTAGTCAGATACCAAATCAAACAAGTTTTAGTCAAAAGTTAACTCGGTCAGAACTTCTAACCCGGTCAGCTCTACCGCTCTACCCCGGTCGTCAAATATCAAACGACTTCTTAGAGATTATAATTGTTACTTAAAGAATATATATGTAATAACATGATTCTCCTTATTGATATTAGTTCTGACGTAATATGAAAAAATTTAGATATCAGTGTAAGTATATACTTTCAGTTACGATGAGATATATTGTAATTGTTGTATCACCTCCTGGAGTATTTTTGTCGAAGCTTGTTACATCTGCTAACCCTCAACATTGTTCATTTATTTTATTTGTATTTTTTTTTTTTTTTGTATATTTTCAGTTAGCTTAATTAACCTGTCAATGAAATCAGTAATCATAAGCACCTACTTTGAAATTTGCCAATGTGGTAGCTATATGTACGTTCTTTTATCATTTAAGTTGAAAATCATCCAAAATGCAAGAAATATATCATCTTTACATTAATATCTTTTTCATGTGTCAACGCCAATTTCAAACTTAAAAGCCAGGACTTTTGCTGCGTATTGGCTACAATCTCATAGGCATAAGGATGGTCTCATAGCAATCTTGGGGATACCATACAAGTCTCATCCATGTTTTAATAAGGTTTATGGTTTACTTTTGTAAGAATAATATATGTAGGTTATTTGCACCTGTTTGTTACTTTAAAACTGTGATTATATAAAAAAATTTGTATTCACATCATATTTTGAATGCTCTACTCGGGCAGTGCTTATTTTTGTATGACTAGGCTATGGGTGTGATTAGCAAAACTAGTTAATAGCCGAAGCTGTAACCTTTATTTATTCATAAATGTTTTGCAAAAGTAGTTGTTAGTTTTTAAATTTGTAAAATTAGTTAAAAACTAAAAAGTAAAAGCACCCAAAAGCTAGTGGTGGTAGCTTTTGGATTCAGAGGTTATTGGTTAAATATAAAAGCTAAAAGTTATTGTTGTCAAACAAAGTTTTTTTTTTTTGATAATAAAAGGTCGCAAACCCCCTTGCTGTGTCATACTCTACTCATTCATGAGGGCTTATTGGTCCTCCACACTAGAGAAAGTAGTTCCAAATCAAGAGGAAGCATTGGTGACAACTAAAATCTCTCAAAAGCTATGTGCCAACAAGTCATATATTTATGTAAAAAATTTGAAGTAATAAAAAAATTAAAAACAAAATGCTATTGTAAATAACTAACAAAAGTACATTATTAGTTTTTTCGGTCAGTAATTTTCAAGGTCTCGATGTATAGCAATGGGGGTGCACCTTCGAGTATGAAATATTCCACAAGAGAATTGTCAAATGGGATTCACCAACACTTCCATTTCCTATTAGTCCATCCTCAAATCCACACCTGTTGACACTAACAACCCAAATCAATCCCTCCATCTAATTTTAAGTTATCTCATTATATATCATGGAAAAAAACCTCTTACCCATTTTTGGTATTCAATGATGTTAGATTCTTGATCCCTTATATAGCTCCCGATACTTGTAATTTTCAAGTCATTGCTCTTTCTTCCACAAGGAATTTGAATTATGCCCACCAAGTGTTCTATGAAATGTTCACAAGAGATATTTGTTTCACTACACTTGGACTTGGTTGCACTTACTGAATGACATTTAAAAGCAAAATTATGGTGTAATTGTAAATGGTTCGAATCATGCACTTTTGATTCTTCACGGGTTGTGTTTAGAGAGTAGGGTGCATGAGGCAGTGTATAAGCTCGATGTTGAATAAAGGAGTGTAACCTGAAGAAACAAAATGAAGTTGAAACCATTCTTCAAGTCTTTAACAAGTCTTTTCAACATGATGTAGAGATTGCGAGGGGTATATTAGGAAAATTCGTGTTCTATTTTTGTAGAAAAGGTAGAATTTAAATTTATCATCTTTCTTGATCTTTATTATTCTTTTTGCTTTTCTAATGAATTGTTCTTTATTTGTTTACTGTTAGGCTGTTAACAATGATTCGTTTTCTTGCTTCATATATGCATGGTCTTAGCAAGTTCTTATAGGTATGTTCATCTACATGGATGATGTTTTTGTATGTTCTGTATAGTTAATATTTAGATCTCATTATAGTCCATATTTAGATCTCATTCTTTGAATATTTCATTCTCATACATGGTAATATGGTCCCTTTATAAAATTTTTGACCATACTAGACTTGTGAGAATTCTATGTCACTAAGCCAGGGGCAATTTTTTGTTTTTTTTTTTTTGGAAGGAGCATCAGATAAAGCAACAACAAAAAGAAAGGCTGATTTTTGTAAAGAACACTCAAAGTCATGGGCTATTTTAGTATGTATCTTAACAAGAAATTAGTTGGTTGAGAACCAGGAAGATATCACGGATGCTGTTGTCAATGGACTCGATCAATCCACATATAAACCTGTTATGGATGTTGTACACGCAAGGGACTCACCTATTACTTTCAACGAATTGCATGAAAAACTCATAAATCATGAGTTAACAATTGCTCAACAAGTCCCTGCTACTGTTGATCCAACCAGCGACTGTCTTCTAAGCCAACCACAACTCCAACAAAAAATCATGGTCTCCTCGCCAACAATCAACCACCACAGGCTTGCTTCCCAATCAACAATCAACCACCATTAGGCAAATGCCAATGGTGTCATCAGAAAGGACACTCATTGAGCAACTGCTCAATTTTTAAAAGATCCTTTCCCACTGCATCTGTACCACCATATCGACACACACAGATCCAAAATGCCCAAGCCCATGTCATGAGTTCTCTTCCAACAGCAAACACAGCAAATTGGTTGTTTGACAGCGGGGCTAGTTTTCATGCAACAAACGACCTCAACAATCTTTACATCCATGCACCTTATGATGGAATTGAAGAACTGGTTACTGGTGACGGTTCGTGTCTACAAATCTCCCATATCGGCTCTGTTGTCACTCACTGTGACAAACCGTAATTTATTTAGTCACGGTAACCCATTTCCGTCAGTAAAACCGTTTGTATTTCAATTTTTCTGTTAACATTTTGGATTAGGTCATTTAAATTAAGACTTTTATTTTGACCTCATGAGTGTCCAAACCCATTAGAAACACGTGAAAATACCCTCGTTATTTATTTGGAAAAATTTTAGTTACGACTAAGTCGTAATTACGACAATTAATCGGGTACGACCATAAGCCTCGTTTAACGTCAGTATCGGGTAGATTTCCACCGAGCCACAAACTCAAGCCTTATATAAAGGATGAGTGAACTTCAATTTAGCTTTTTACCACCACCTCATAACTTTCTCTCTCTATACTCTCTCTAAAACTCGACTTTGATCCAAAATCATCCATTTCAAGCTCAAATTTGGTAAGAAATCCATCCTAGCTCATAGTATAACATGTTTAGCTTTCAAATTCGTATTTAAATCATGAAATAGGACCAAGAACTTGTGTTTACGGTCTAGGAACGTCCCCAAACCGTGAACACCTATAAATGGGTTTTTGAAGCCCCAAAACCCTTCCAAACCACTTCTAGTGCTTAGATATCACGTATGGGCTTACAAGATTGGACTTAGATCACCAAAACCTTAACATTTGAGGGGTAAACATGATTTTACGGCCCAAGAACATGCTTGGACCGTAAACCCTCATTCATAGACCATAAACACCTTTTATGGTGTTAAATTGCCCCTTAAACACCTCCAAAAGCTTCCATGAGCTTCCATGAGTGCATAGAACCTTATATTCCTTCATTAGATGCACCAAAACATACACAAATGAGTCACACTTGAGTTTACAGTTTGGGAAAGTCTCCCAAAACCGTAAACACCCCTTCTTAGACCATAAACACCTCCAAAGGGTGTTAAAGTGCCCTTAACACCTTGTATGGCTTAGAATTGGACCTAGAACTTTGTATGCTTAACCTACAACCACCAAAACACATGATTCATGGACAAACATGAGCTTACGGCTCTAAACTTATGTGTTTAAGGTAGTAAACTCACCAAGAACACCTTCATAGACCGTAAACTCCTTTTCCAAGGTAAATTCAAGTCCCGATCACTTCTTAAGACATGGAAACAACCCTAGAACCTTCCTTTGTGCATTGTAAGACCTTTAAGCATCCAAGAACACACCACCCATGAGTTTACGGCTGTAAAATCATGGGGATATGATCTTTGGACCGTAAACACCCCTAAGGGCTTACTCTTGAAGAGTAAACTCCTTATCTATGCCCTACGCATCCTTAGATACTACCCGGATCACTCGTAACACTTGATATGAAGTGTTTTCGTGCCTTGGAGTGTATATTCTTATCTTATTAGCAGTTCAAAGTCTAATTAGATACAATTATGTATCTATTTATATTACATAGGACCCTCGCGTGCACTCAAGCCCCGAACTGACACTTTGCATCCAACCGACACATTTCTCGTCCGGTGAGTTCATACCCCTACACCTTTTTCTGTGTTTTCAATGTTTTCAGGGGAGGAATACAAGCAAAAGTACAAGAATATCTTGTACTCAAACTTATTATTTCATTTGAATTGTTTCATTTTTTGTATGCTTTTAACAATTGAAATCGTATTAACCAACCGTTTGACTTGTAGAGTTGGTTTTCAAACTGGTTGAAAATCTTATTACATAGTGTTATATTGTATATTTCGCAAATGATTTTCAGACTTCATTATTGTTAAAAGTCATTAAACTTAGAACTTTAGATACGTCCTCGGTAACACTCCACAGAGATACGCGACTTGAGGACCCCCTTTGTAACTAGAACTTAAAACATGATTTTCCGCATTATTACTTGTAAATTTGTTAATCTTAATAATTGGAGACACGTCCTCGGCAACACTCCACAGAGATATGCGAGTGGAGGACCGCCCCTATAACCAGAATCTCCTGGAGGGAGAACGTGACTTGAGTGTATAGATCTATACGGGGCTGACTACTCCGCACCTGGCTGCCAGCTACAGTCAAACCGATAGGTTCAAGGGTGACGAAAGTCATAAAATGATATTGGACTTCTTATTGCCATATCTAGTCTACCGTATGGTTATGGAACTTGCAAGTTAGATAACAGAGATTTACTTGTTGGTAATAATGAATTTAGTAATCTAATAGCCTTAGGAATTAGTTTACTTTCCACACAATAGTTTTATATACGTGTTAAAACTAACATACATTTCAAGGATAACCAGGCTTTTAGGAAACTACACACAAACACTTTAAGTATGGTAGATACTTGTACATTACATTCAGATTCGATAACCAACCACAAACTTTTAAGGAAAATAAGGGTTTTTCCTGGGATAACTGAACTTGTTCTTAACTAGATTGTGTAACAAATGGATAACTAAACTTTACTCATAAGAAAATATGGGATTTTCATGGATAACACTTTTTCAGAAAACCAAAGGAAACTTGTTCATTTTCAGAAACAAACCGCTTATGAACTCACCAGCTTTATGCTGATATTTTTAAAACTGCTTGTATTCTAAGGTTCTCCTAAGACAGGTATCCCGCGTTCTTTTGAAGAAGACGGAGCATATGGAAGTCACGTGTTTACTTTTGATTAAACTAATGTATCTATAAAACATGTATTATGTAATGACTCTATGTAATGTAATGTTTTGTGTTTACTATGCTTACTATGTACATTGGTTGTGATACTTTACATGATGTCCTCCGCCCCGGAACGTTTCCGCCATCGGTTTCGGGGTGTGACATATTGGTATCAGAGCCCTTGTTTATAATGAACTAAGTATACCAAACCTTACATGGTATAAGACTATAAACACTAAGGGCCTGAAGTGCTCTGAACTAAAAGTATACTTTAAAATATAAGTATTTTTCAAAAGTATACAAGAATACCTAAACGTCAAATATTGTAACCTCGAGTAGAACAAAACATAAGTAATTGGGTGTTGTATGCTACGGTTAAACCTGGGCAGTTATGTAGTCGTGTCTAGGGTCAATATAGCCTGATCAGCTATATTCATTCGAGACACAGCCAACATGTGCTTGGGAGTGACTGTGGTATTAGCATGCCTAAAACTTACCTAATACCCAAACAATGAGTCGTCGTTGCCACGAAACATAAAATACTATAGGAGTATTTTAGTCAAAGCCGAATACGTTGTAGAAATTCATTCCAAGTGTTGCTACTTATTCTTTCTTTAGCAATAATTCCCTTGTTTTGGTAGTTTTCCTATATATTATCGCTTAGTAGAACACTTTATCTGTCATAATGAGATATCTCTCGTTTCATACCTCATTATTCAATTCAGAGGACTTACCATCCTCTTCTTCCTAATCATTCTAGATCAATATGCCTCCAAAGAAAGGACCCAGCTCAAGGAACAACAACTCTCCACCACCGTATCCTTCTCAATTTGACCCTGTCCTATTTCAGGCAGCTGTTACTGCCGCAGTGACGATTATAATGGCACTCATGAACCCTGACAGGTCTAGTGGACCAGGAAGTAACACATATCCCCAAAACCATGAAGATAATCAGGAGCACCAGAATGAGCGTAATGAGAGTAGAAAGGTTTTCTAGAAAAAGCGAAAGGGTGAATAGTGTCTAAGGCTGCAACTATATTAGACAAGTATTTGACCCGGTTGTGCATGGTCCTTTTGGGTTGCCTTCACCATAGCAACTTGATAGGATGATTTATTACGAGAGAGTAAATATTATTAATATATTATGAGAATAATATAATGAATAATATATTTTTTATTTGATTAATATAAGTCATAGAATTAATTAGAATTAATTTGGTGACTTAAAGAGATTAATTAAATAAAGGGGTATAAATTGTCAATTGTTTGATAGTTAAACTTTAGACTGTAAATCCTTATTGATATAGGATTGGACGATTTCTAGGGCTAGGATAAGCCAAAATCGTCCAAAGGGTTATCAAGGAAAGGATATGGATTAACTTAAAGTCTAAGTTATCCAATTAGGGTTTAGGTTGTAACCCTTAAGGAGTCTACAAGTATAAATAGACCCCATGGCATAGGGAATTCGACACATCTCAAAAAGTAAGAGAACCCTGGCCGAATTCCTCCCCTCTCCTCTCTCCTAAATCATTCTTCTTGCTATTGGTGTTTGTAAGCCATTAGAGGAGTGACATTTGTGACTCTAGAAGCTCCAAGACCTCAAGATCAACAAGGAACTCAAAGATATGATTCTAGATCTGTTTCAATGTTGTTATTTAACCTAATTAGTCATTAGAAGACTTCGATTCAAAGCATGTTTATTAGAAAGCCTAGATCCAAGCAATAGGGTTTTGCATGCGCACATAGGAAAGTTCTTATGGCTAAAACCCATCAGTGGTATCAGAGCCTAGCTTGGTTTTCTTTAAATTGTTGCTTGATTAACTGAAACAAACCTACAAAATTCGATTTTTAGGTTTCTGAGTCACTAACTCGGCGAGTCCCAAGGTGGACTCGGCGTGTAAGCCTTACTCGGCGAGTCCCCTTGTGCACTCGGCGAGTCCAGGCGTCAGGAATGGTCAGAATCGGGATTTTTTCATAATTATCTTATGGAAACTTACCTTAATCATAATAGATCAATCTAAATCCGATTTTTTGATATATATATATATATATATATATATATATATATATATATGACTATTATCTTGATCTATTTAAAGGTATTTATCAACTAATAAAATATTTAATTTCCTTATATGATAATTAATTAATTATTTTAATTATTTTGGTAATTGTCTTGAATAAAATCAAATATAGATAATTAGGATATTAATTGTAAATTGGAATTATTTGTTATTTGATCCTCCATGTTTTAAATGTTTAAAACCTACCCTCAAGTTTTGAAATTTATATTTGTGATTAAAAGTTTTTTAATTTAGACAACTTAAATTTCAAACCCTAGATTTTAAAAGTTTTAAAATACAACCCTATACTAATATGATATTACTAGAATAATATATATATATATATATATATATATATATATATATATATATATATATGTATAACTAAATGCTAGTCTTACCGTTAGTAGGCCTCATTCACGAAGCCGATCTATAAGGTGGGTATAAGGTTGCGGCCTATAAAATGGCGCTTAATGGGTGTACACTCACACCTACCGCTAGCTTGATTGGTGGAGGGTCGTTAGCCGAACGGGTAGGATAGGGCAACCTCATCCTCTCATTAAAAGTATAATAAGAAATACGAAGTAACTACACATATTTTTTAAAATTTCCCAATCCTAGTTACTTTAGGAAAAGTGAATTGATGCAATCCCATGAAATTACACTTTTCACCTTGCTAAGATGTTAATGGAGCATGTGTGGTTTACCGGCACACTAATTGGTTCTAAGCGAAGGTGGCAAAGGGTGATTCATTGTTTATCATTGTTCGATGGAGTGTGTGTGGTTTACCAGCACATCGAATAGGTGATCATTACAATGAAGGCACCATGTGAATTTGCATGGTAATTCACACCCGCTTTGTGATCCTCGGCATCCCAGTCACAAACGAGAGGGGCATATCGAGATTTAAACATGCCATTGAATAGTTTCAATGAATCTCATCCGAACCTAGGAATTCTCAAAAACACTTAGGACTAATAGGTTAAGTTTTGTGACGGAGAATTAGTGAATCGTCATTCACTTACCTTCAATTTATTTGCATGTTAGATTACGGCATCCCTTTTCTAGTATGTAAATGTTATTGTTGGATCCTAGCCCTAATTTTTCTTATTGGGTGATAATTAGGGATTCTTATTCTAATCTTTCTTTGTCCTTTTCTAATTGTAGATGTCGAACGCAAACAACACTGCTGCTAGTTCTTTCACGTTGATGAGCCTTTGCCAAATGGTCACCTTCGATGGAACGAACTTTAGCGAATGGATAAGATACATTCGCACCATTGCTCACTATGAGGATAAGGAGTATGTCCTCGACGAGAAGCTCGAGAAAATCAACCCTGAAGTTGCTACTCCCGCCAAAATCACCGCCTTTGAAACTCATGAGCGAGATGCAACGAAGGTACATTGCATCATGATCGCTACCATGAACTCCGAATTCCAAAAGTCCTACGAGGACATGTACCCGTACGAGATGCACCAAGACTTATTGGAGAGATATCACCAAAACGCGAGACATGAGCGTTATGAGATTTTCACCAACATGATTTCCGCGAAGATGGGTCATGGAGAATCTCTTACCGTGCACCTGCAAAAGATGCAAAGGTATGTCGACCGCCTTCGCAAGTTAAATGTTGACTTCGGTGAAGACTTGGCGATCGATATGGTGCTTCACTCTTTGCCTCCGATGTACAACCAATTTAGGATGACCTACCACATGAACAAAGAAGAGGTCACCCTAAGCAAACTCCAAGGTCTCTTGAGGGTCGCTAAGAGTAACTTCAAGGACAGGTCTGTTGCACCTACTCCCAATCCGTCCGCTGCTCCTGTCTTGGCTATTGGTCAAGGAAAGGGAAAGAAGAGGAAAGCTTCATCGAAGAACTTGTTGGGTTTTGAGCATTCTAACACTCCTAAGTGTACATGCAACCCTAAATACCTTGGATCTATGTTTTCTCTATTATACATGCAAATAAGAACATCCAAGGTATTATCCTAATCTAGCATACAAAAACTATGAATGTAACAAGATAGAATACATACCTCTTGATGTAGCTTGATGTCTTCAAGCTTTAAGAGCTTAGCCCCAATAGTGTGGAAGCCTCAAGTGGAATCACAAATCACCAAGACACCTTGGAATACTTTAGAGAATATGATTACTTGTTTCTCTCTAGTGAAATTGGCTAGCCCTTCTTTAGTGTATCCACACTAGTGCCAATTTCACCAACCAAAGACATCTTTATATAGTATGGAGGATTAGGGTTAAACCCTAATACCCATGACCTTTCATTTCCTAGGATCCATGGGTTAAACACTCCATGGACTATCCATGAAAGCTTAGCCCAACCTAAATGAACTTGGCCCATTCCATATATATAAGAGTCCATATTTAATTAGTTCCTTTTGATCACTTAATTAATTATAAATTAATTCTTGATCAATACTAATTAAATAATATGATTCCATATTAATATATTAGAACTTATAATATATTAATATTAATCATAAACATACTATTCTCAAAAGATTATCCATATAAATTGTGTCGGTGAAGTGCAACCCAAATGGACCATGCCGGGTCGGGTCAAGTACATACCAAATATAGTTATGGACTTAGACATTAATCCAACAGTCTCCCACTTGGATAAGTCTAAAACTATTATTGCGTATGACTTCAAACCTAACTGGCAATCGTAGCTCTTAAAGCCGCTGTCGAACTCTGATCTTGTAACCGAACTTGTCCATTAGATAAGGGATCATATATTCCTCCATTCTAGATATCATATGGACTGAGACATGGATTATAATCATTCTCTCTGTCCATTTGTTGTTTCCCGATTTGCGATTTATGACAACTGACTAATTGAACAAATCAAATCAGTCCTGGCCCGGCCGAGCACTTCCATTTGTCATCATCAAATCATCGAGGGGCCCACAGATATCGCTTTTATCCCGAAGGTAAAAGGAACGGATAAACTTCGACTCATATGGCTTGTTCTACTACTTGTTGAATCATACACAAAGGCACGTTTTATAACACCGAGTTACCGTATGCGTTTTCGTGCAATCAATGTACTATCAACTCATAGTAACAACTCATATCTCTAGGTTTGAAGAATATAAGATATTATCATCTCATGATCACTCGCGATAAAATCCATGAAGTGATTCCAATGAGCGCGGGTTGAATCCAATACTCAGAACTTATGAGCACTCATGAGTGTTGTAGCCCTTTTCCAACACCTTAGACCTCTACAGGCCAACCCATGACAGTCTTAATTCATATCTACTTCCAACATATGACCGACTGTGGATGGTTTGAATAACTTAGTCATTCCGGAAGAATAACCTAGTTTATTCGGGAAGTCAAAACATTTAAAGTGAAACACAATAATAATTGAATCCAATATGGTATCAACCCTTTGAACATAAATAAAACACCTTTTATTTATCACCATATGATTACACATTATTCATTGTATACTGTTTCAGCTATCAACTTTATTCTTGAATTTAAAACAATAGTTGTCCCATGCTCCAAGCATGTACACTATGTTTTTTTAAACACTAGTCATGCCATACACCAAGTATGCATACTATGTTTGTCTATGATCTTTACTTTGTGAACATAACTTCAATGATTCTCTTTTCACACTCCCAAATCCTTACCGCAAATGCAAGAATTCCAAATTCATGCCATTTACTAAAATCTGTTAGATTCTAAACTTATATGCATTGATCCTCTTGTAATGATTATGCACAAAGTCATAAAGACTTGACAACAAACATTACAGAGCATTCCAAAGGAGATCATCTCCTTGGAAACATCCTTCTTGCATTAAGTTTCCTTAATCTTACACAGATTGAATAATTTCTAACTTTCAAACATTTCCAGATTCCATTTTGACTATCACTTCTGAACAAGAGTTGCCTCCTTACAGATTATGTCAATATGGTCCTTTCAGAATTATCACTATACTTCCAATTGTCCTTGAGTAAACAATCTTTGGTAAACCTTAGATTGTCCTCGATAATTGTTTAATCCTTTTAGTCGTATCCAGTTCTAAACCTTTTCCCTCCTTAATGCCCCAGGCATTTGGAAAATTTTAGAAAGGATGAATATAGCACATGTAATCGATCCTATATCCGAAGCATATGGGACACGATTCATGATGTCTCACATAAAGACTAAACCAGTATTTTGCTATACTATTACCATTTCAATTTGCCAAGTTCTCATAATTCAGATTACGAAAAGGGATGCCGTAATCATAATCGAATTGTAGAACGCAAATAATGGACCCGTATACAGAATTTCCTTATGTTGAGCCATTCCAACATGAAATTCATATATATCCTTGACTAAATGATTAAAACCTCACGATCTAAGCTTATAGATTTGAGATGAAGTATAATTTCCTCTCCCTTAATTATAGCAAAACAACTCTTTCCTAATTGAAACTTTTGTTTTTCTATAATTAACATTGCTAACTTGCAATACTTATCATAATTATCATGCTCCCACTAACATGATGATTATTAGCATAACACTTATGCTCCCACTAGCTTTGACATGTACCCAGAAATCAGCTGGACTTCTAGAAATCAATACTTCATTGACTTTCTTACCAAAGTTCAGATTTCTGATACTAGATTGTTTTGATAAGACTTTATCAAAATCATACACCTTCCCTTAGATAGCACACTTGTGAGTCTAAACAATTATGAAGAGGTATGCCGTAATCATAATGGTTAGACCTTTTTGCCACTTCTCACAAGTTCAGGTTAGTGTGCCGGTAAACCACACACGCTCCACTAACGACTTTGAGAATGCAAATATCACAATTGCTATCTAGCTAAAATCTACTTAGTGAAAGTGTTTCCTCACCATCATTTTCATGAATCGGAGAGAAACCTTATGACACTTAGATTTAATGGTGTATGTGTTCTTATCCATGTGAATTGTCAAAATCATAGTCACAAGAAAAGGATAATGACAAATCCAAACTCATATGGACTGAACTTAATCTTAATTTCTTGCCACCTGGCAGTTCAAGGGCCTGCCATTGCTTCCAAGTAGTTGTGTAACCAATTGAGAACTCTAAGAACTCATATGCAAAGCCAACTTTAACTGGAATGGGCACAGATATGTCAACACGATAGGTTATAAACCTCAAGTCGTGTGCTAGGGAAGACCTTCAGATTCTATTCTTGATTAGTTCTTGAGACTTTCAAGACCTTAAAGACTCCCACTGTCCTCTTGACCTATAGGACTCCCTTGTCAAACATCCAAGAGATAGTGCGGATTCTAATCAAGACAAACACTTCACAACATTGGCCTTAGTTGGTCTTTGTTTTATCCAAAACATCACAACTTACCAATTTCAAATGTACAAGAGTAGAAAACTTTTACTCTTACATTTGACAAGTGTTTTAAGCCTTCTTTAAGACATGTCACTCAAGTTACAATCTTGGAGTATGACTCTAAGACTTGTATTGGAACGAAGTATGACTCATCTTCTTGATTTAACCATTTCAACAATTCAAGATCCCTCTTCTTAGTCATAAGAATGCACTAAGACTTCCTTAGAGAACTAATTGTGCTATGGTTTCTTAATCATTAAGATGATCACAAAACTGATACTAAAGTACTCTCCCATCTTTTCAGATTTGAGAAACTTTTATCCTTCTGCCATTTTGATTCTTCTTATTTGCTCTTCCATACATTGGAACCTTTTCCAATGTCTTAGAGTTACACTTAAGCTTGTAAGTATAATCATATTTACTGAGCTTTAGTAAACTATGACGAATAGTCTTATCAATCTTTTGTGGTGGACTTGACCAGTGCACACGACTATGTACTCGATCCCTTAGTCCATTACTTGACTCACACATCCATGTGACCGAGTAATTAGTCTTAATTTTCCAATACTTGAAAGTTCTCATTCATCATGCTATACAACTTGCATGATTCCAAGTTCCGGTCCAAATGAAACTTGGGTGATGAGAATCTTTCCTTATTTGGTAAATATAGACATTACCACAAATGAAAGAATCAACTTCATATTTCCACTCTTGCTCTTAATGGAATGACATAAGCAACAATTTTTCCTCAAATGCCATTGTAAGGATATTCTAAAATAAATAAAATAAAAAATTTTCTTTTATTTTAAACTTTGCGGAAAACTTATCCTTACAATCCATATGAAAACTTGTTGTTACCTATTCCTAAGCAATATCTCATAACTCCTAAGAAGTAGCTCAAGAATCCGATCTTCAAACTATGCGATAGAAATCCATCTACGCCATCAGATTCAGCATATTCTTTCTTTAAGTTTCTTCACTTTTCTTTGATTCTTAAAACATCACCATGTGACCCAGTCACATCGTGTATCAAGAATGTCAGAATAGAAACTTAACAGAGTTAGATAGTGGACTTTACCTGAAGTAGAGTCAAGCTTATTGACTTTAACATCCTTAGGTAAATTTTGGCAGCTTCGCAACCAATGCCCCTTTCTTTGGCAATACAAACATATGGACCCTTTGATAATGGTACACGAGACTATCACAGACTTAGCTTTTCTCTTTACCATTTGGTCAACCGAGTTGACTATGGCCGATCCCTTTCCATCGGGAAGAGAGAGCTTTACTAGATATCCAATCTCATCATTGTCAATGTCCATAAAGTTTTAGGAAGTTGATCTTAGAAAATAGATAAGATCATTAAGGGTCTTGTCATAGTCTGTTTCATAGGTGTCCCAAAGGAACTCACTATGTGACTTAGAAAGTGATTGAACCACCAACTTTCTCAAGACTTTGACACCCAACTCTCCCGGCTTGTCAATATGTGACTACATCTCCAAGATATGATCACACCTAGACCTTGCCTTGCCAATAGGGCTTGAGTGACCTTAAACGTTTCAAGAACTTGTGGGTTAGGGAGAATGGTTGGAGGAGGAGAAAGAAGTATGATATCCATGGGACATCATCTTCACTAGGAAACCTTGTTTCAAGAGATTTGGGAAGATCATAGGTGTCTAAACCAAACATCTTTTGGGAGATATTCAAGATAGTTGATTTTAAGTCCTTAATATGACACCCAATATGAAATATTAAGGCTAGGACCCAACAAACTATTTTATAACTTAGAAGAGGTATGCCGTAATCCAAGCTATAAAATATTTGAAGGTAGGTGAATGACGATTCACCAATTTCCACCAAGATAAACGAAATGTATTATTAGGTTTTAATTGGTTTTGAAACTCCTAGATCTTTGAGATTCATTGAACTGTTCAAAGGCATGTTTCAATCTCGAGTGTGCCCTTCAGGTTTTGTGACTGGGATGCCGAGGATCACAAAACAAGGTGTGAAGTAACCATGCAAATCACTTGGTACCCTTAATAAATTACCCCTCAATCGATGTGCCAGTTAACCACACACGCTCCATCGATACTATGATAAATATTAAGTCACCCTTTACCTACCTTGTTAAGTCCAAGTTAGTGTGCCGGTTAACCACACACGCTCCACTAACGACTTAGACAAAGTGTAAAGTGTAATTTCATGGGTTAGCACCTTATTCACATTTTTCCTAAGTAACTAAGATTGGGTATTATTAAGAGTTTAGTTACTTAGTATTATCATTAATACTTTTAATGAAGGAGAATTATAGTCTTGTCAAACCCGTTCGGCTAACGACCCTCCACCGGTCAAGCAAGCGGTGGGTGAGAGTGGACACCCATTAAGTTGTCATTTTATAGGCAACAACCTTATACCCACCTTATAGACCGGCTTCGTGAATGAGGCGTACTAGCGGTAAGACTGACTTTACTCTTATACATATATATATATATATATATATATATATATATATATATATATATATATATATATATTATTAACTTGTAATATTATAAAGTATAAGGGTTGAATTTTAACTTTTAAAATTCTAAGGGCTAACTTGGAATTAAAGTATTCATAAGTGAAAACTTTTCAAATTCCAAAACTTGAGGGCAAGTTTTGAAACTATTTAAAACTAATTAATTCCATAACTTATGTGTTTAAAGTAGTTTTAATCCAAAAACTCTTCAAGTTCCATAACTTGAGGACAAGTTATGGAAGACTTTAAACTAATAAAAGAACTAACTTTTTCTTTATTTTATAACTTATGGATTTAATTATGGTTACATATTTTTCTTTAATGAAGTGACTCTTGAACTTCCATAACTTGAGGACAAGTTATGGAGTCATAAAAAATTATTCAATGACACAAGACTCTTCATTTTGTAACCATTGCCAACTTTTATGAGTTTTATGAGTCTTAAATGTGACTTTTCATGTAACTTGAGGACAAGTTACACAAACACATTTTATACTCAAATCTTAGATTAAAATGGATTGAAAACAACTATTTCAATTAACTTTTCTATTAATCTAAGCAACTCATAAGAACAAGATAATTCAAATCAAACTTTTTCATATAATTAGTCTAAACCTTAAACTAATACAAAACATGAATCTATTGACAATTATCTTTGAAAATGGATTAGCATGAACATTACCACATCAAAAAACACGTTCATAAGTTCAAAAACAACTTAGGGTAATGTCCCTAGTCCATTTCTAGCCAAAAAGGTCGAGTTTATGCTGTCTGGGGGTCCAACTCGTCGAGTGCATGAACCAACTCGGCGAGTTGGATCGAATTCATCACTTTTTAGGCATGGACTCGCCGAGTCTCCTGATGGACTCGCCGAGTCGGATGACCAGACAGCAAGAAATTCGATTTTT
The DNA here is from genome assembly GCF_002870075.4 of Lactuca sativa. Classification (NCBI taxonomy): domain Eukaryota; kingdom Viridiplantae; phylum Streptophyta; class Magnoliopsida; order Asterales; family Asteraceae; genus Lactuca; species Lactuca sativa. The sequence goes on along the minus strand of NC_056627.2, from coordinate 177,700,837 downwards.
CAGCTTCTATTGCAGGTATAACAAGAAAACAAGCCTAGGCTCTGATACCACTGTTGGGTTTTGAGCATTCTAACACTCCTAAGTGTACATGCAACCCTAAATACCTTGGATCTATGTTTTCTCTATTATACATGCAAATAAGAACATCCAAGGTATTATCCTAATCTAGCATACAAAAACTATGAATGTAACAAGATAGAATACATAGCTCTTGATGTAGCTTGATGTCTTCAAGCTTTAAGAGCTTAGCCCCAATAGTGTGGAAGCCTCAAGTGGAATCACAAATCACCAAGACACCTTGGAATACTTTAGAGAATATGATTACTTGGTTCTCTCTAGTGAAATTGGCTAGCCCTTCTTTAGTGTATCCACACTAGTGCCAATTTCACCAACCAAAGACATCTTTATATAGTATGGAGGATTAGGGTTAAACCCTAATACCCATGACCATTCATTTCCTAGGATCCATGGGTTAAACACTCCATGGACTATCCATGAAAGCTTAGCCCAACCTAAATGAACTTGGCCCATTTCATATATATAAGAGTCCATATTTAATTAGTTCCTTTTGATCACTTAATTAATTATAAATTAATTCTTGATCAATACTAATTAAATAATATGATTCCATATTAATATATTAGAACTTATAGTATATTAATATTAATCATAAACATACTATTCTCAAAAGATTATCCATATAAATTGTGTCGGTGAAGTGCAACCCAAATGGACCATGCCGGGTCGGGTCAAGTACATACCAAATATAGTTATGGACTTAGACATTAATCCAATAGAACTATCGCAAGGTGAAAGCCCGAGATGGTGCCTCTTCTAGTGGGACCAAAGTTGATCCCGCTAAGCCCTGCTCTAACCCGAAGGAGGCAGTGTGCCACCACTGCCACAAGATAGGACATTGGAAGAGAAGCTGCCCGGATTACCTGCAGGCGATCAAAGAAGGAAAGATCAAGCCATCATTCGCAGGTATATGCACAATCAAATCTAACGATTCTAATCATGCTATTTCTTGGGTTCTTGATACCGGTTGTGGTTATCACATTTGTTCTAATGTGCAGGGACTTAGAAGAAGTAGGGATGTGGAGCAAGGAAGGATCAATCTAACCATGGGGAACAGAAGATCGTCTCCTGTGACCAAGATTGGAGTGTATTCTTTAGTGCTTAGGAATAGTTGTTGGATTAGTGTCTAAGTCCATAACTATTTTGGTATGTACTTGACCCGATGGTGCATGGTCCTTTTGGGTTGCCTTCACCAAAGCAACTTGATTGGAGAAATATATACAGAGAGAGGATAATATGATTTATTAAAGAATAATATATTAAAGAAGAAATCATATTTGTTTAATTAATATTGGTCAATAATTAATTAAGAATTAGTTTTGTGATCAAATGTAATTAATTAAACTAGAGGGGCTGAATTGTAATTATGTGATAGTTACAAAATAAGGTAAGGATTATCTTATATATATGGTGAACGAATTTGAGGTGTAAATCCATAAGAATTCGAGTATGATAAGGATTCAAGGATTATCTTATTGGTTGCTTGGTGGATAAGCAACTAGATAAGGATAATGACTGAAACCCTATCTCTACACCTATATAAACACCCCTAGGGTCATGAATTCGTGTAACCCTTCCCAAGAGGTCCTAAGGACGAATTCTAACCTCCCTCCTCTCTCTTTATACCTTCTCCCCTTGCTTATGGTGTTTGTAAGCCATTAGAGGAGTGACACTTGTGACTCTCAACTTTCCAAGGTCAATTCAAGGAGGAATTGGATTGTTATTGCTATATAACAATCAAGGTATGTTCTTAAACCTATTTACATGTGAATTCTGATTTCCATATGCTAGAATTAGGGTTCATAGTCTTGGATTAAAAGTATGTACAATAGAGAAACCTAGATCCAAGCTTTAGGGTTTGTATGAGCACATAGGATGTCTTATGACCAAAACCCATCAGTGGTATCAGAGCCTTGACTGGTTTCTATTGTATTGATGCTTGCTATGTTTGAAAAATTCGATTTTTTGGTGTTCTGCTTGATGGACTCGGCGAGTCCCACTGTGGACTCGGCGAGTTGCCCCTACTCGGCGAGTTCTAGAGGGTGACTCGGCGAGTCGGTGCGTCAGAAAGAGGTATATTCGGGATTTCTTGCTGTTTTTTATTATGGATTGTTACCTTATCATGTTAGTTCGATATTAATCCGATTATATGATATATTTGACTATATTTTGATCTAATTGAAGATATTTATCAATTAATAAGATAATTGTTTCCTTATGTGATAATTGTTTAAATTATTTTAATTAAATTGAGAAATTGTTTTGCAAGAAATCATTAAATAAATCAAATATGGATAATTATGTGATTAAATGTTAATTTGAATTATTTGTTATTTGATCCTTGTTGTTATGAAAAGTTTCATATTTTGCCCTTTAGGTTTTATAGTTTAAATTTGAACCCAATAGTTTTGTAGTTTTGAAATTTAAATAGTTGAAACCCTAATGTGTTGAAATGGTTCAAAATTTGCCCTCAAGTTTTGGAATTTAAATGTTGATTAAAAGTTTAATTAGGAATGTTAAATTCTAAAACCCTAGTATAGTTTTGAAAAGGTTCAAATCACACCCTTATGGTTTTATTAATTAATTAAGGTGTATAATTAAAAGAGGTTTAATAAATCCATAAAAGTTTAGGTTTACAATTTAATTGAATTAAAAGTGTAATTGTTAAAGTTAACCACATAGTATTTTAAAAGTTATAAAATACACCCTATACTATATATAACATTAAAAGTCTAACATTATATATATGTATAACTAAAAGTCAGCCTTACCGTTAGTAGGCCTCATTCACGAAGCTGGTCTATAAGGGGTGTTTAAGGAAATTGCCTATAAAATGGCGATTGAATGGGTATCCACTCTTACCCACCGCACTCTTGACTAGTGGAGGGTCGTTAGCCGAACGGGTAGGATAGGACGAAACCTTCCATTATAAGTATAATGAATTACTAAAGTAACTAAATGTTTTCATAAAAATTCCCAATCTTAGTTACTTAGGCAAAAGTGAATTGATGCAATTCCATGAAATTACACTTTGTGCCCTTGCGAAGACATTAGTGGAGCGTGTGTGGTTAACCGGCACAGTAAATGGGTCTAAGCAAAGGTAGCAAAGGGTGACTCAATGTTTGTCATAGTTCGGTGGAGCGTGGGTGGTTTACCGGCACATCGAATAGGTGACTGTAACATGTGAGGGCACCATGTAGTTTGCATGGTCATTCACACCCGCTTTGTGATCCTCGGCATCCCAGTCACAAATAAGAGGGGCATATCGAGATATAAACATGCCATTGAAAGTTCAATGTATCTCAAAGGATCTAGGAGTTTTCATAGATTTAAAACATAAATTTCTTTTTCGTTTTTCATGGTGGAAATTAGTGAATCGTCATTCACTTACCTTCAAATATTCTGCAACTAGATTACGGCATCCCTTTTCTAGGTTGTAGCGTATTGTGTTGGGTCCTAGCCTTGGAATTTCATTTGGGTGATCTACCAAGGACTCAATCTATCAACTAACTTGAATTCGTTTTTCTCCCGTTTTGTAGATGTCAAAGTTCGACAACTATGGTCTTCTCAAATCCCGTGGAACAAGCATTCCACATGAAGATGATATTCCACGATTCGATCGAGGAACAAGAAATCATGCTTCACTTCCTCTACCTCGTCCAATTATTCTCCCTAACCCACAAGTTCAAAGGCTTGAAAAGTTCAAGATCACTCAATCCCTTTTGGCAAGTAAACATAAAGAAGGAAAGTCCTTGTGTGCACACGTCCTAGGGATGAAGTCACACATTGATAAGTTAAGAATGTTGGGATCCGTTGTCTGTGAGGAAATGGTTGTTGATTGGGTTCTTCAGTCACTTCCCAACTCATATAGTGAGTTCGTAAGAGAGTACCATATGATGAACTACGACGTGACCCTTATAGATCTCACCTATATGCTCATTGCTGCCGAATCAGCAATGATTTGGCGCAATAGAAAAGCAAAGTTGATTGGTGAATCTGCCTTCAAGACCTCTATGGATATAGACAATGGCAATGAAAGACATGCAATGATCGAAAAGTTTGATCATAAGAGAAAGGCGATGTCTGAAGTAGTTCCATGTCCTATTCCAAAAGAGTCGATTTGCTTTTATTGCCAAGAGAAAGGCATTGGAGACGAAGCTGCCCCATTTACCTAAGAGATCTAAGAGATGGGAGAGTCGAAACGTATGGCTCTAATATAGGTAAAATCCATTTACTAACTCTTTTAAGCTTCTATTCTAGATTCTTAATACATAATGTAATAAGATTACAATTGATGTTTTGTAGGATCGAAGAAAAGAAAGGGAGCTTAAGGGAAGAAGTGAGCAGAATCTAACCGTGAAGGAATGGATTTCGATCGCGTTTCTCGAAGATTAGATTCTTGAGCTACTACTTAGAGTTAGAATTAGATTGCTAAGAAATATGTATTAGCAAAAGTTTTTTCAATGAATTGCATTGTAAGGACAAATTTTTCCGCAATAAAATAAATTTTGATTTTAAATTTTATTTATCCTTGCAATGGCGTGTATGAAAAATTGATGTTAAAATGTTTCTATTATTAGCAATAATGGATTTGGTTCTTATTGTGTTATTTATGGAAAGTTGAGGATTTACCAAATAGGGAGAGTTTCTCATCGCCCAAAGTTTCAATTGGACAGAAATTTGGAATCACGCAACTTGGTTGCACGATGAATGAGAAATTTCATATTTGGAAATTAGACAAATTCATTGACAAAGTGTCAAGTGAGGGACTAAGAGATCGAGCACACAATGTTGCGTGTTGATCAAGTCAACCATAAGAGTAACAATGATATTTGTCATGATTTACTAAAGGTTTAGTAAATATGATTATACTTACAAGATTAAGTGTAATTCTGAATTGATTGAAAATGTTTAAATCAATAGCAGAACGAATAAGAAGAATCAAGTAGGCAGAAAGATAAAAGTTTCTCCATTCTAAGAAGAAGGGAGAGTACCTTTTATGCTTTATGATAAGTCTTAATGATTAAGAACCATATCTCAATTGATCCTCTAAGTAAGTCTTAGTACAATTGTATGTCTAAGAAGAGGAATCAAGAATTGAAGAAATGGTTAAATCAACAAGTCAATCATACTTCGTTCCAATAACAAGTCTTAAAGTTAAGATTGTGACATTGAGTGAAAGGTATTAAGAAGGTTTGTAACTTTCATTAAATGTGGAAAGTTGTGATGTCTTGGATAAGACAAAGACCAACTAGGACCAATTTATGAAGTGTTTTGATAAAAGCCACACTAACTCTTGAATATTTGTTTGTCAAGAAATGGTTATTGACAAGAGAACCTTATATGTCAAGGAGTCAGTGGGAGTCTTAATCGTCTTGAAAGGTTTCAAGAACAAATCAAATAAACCTTATCGATCATCACTAGCACACGAGTTGAGGTTTACAACCTATCGTGTTGACATTATTTTGATTATTTGCCAATCCAATCGAGTGAATTATGCATGAGAGTTCTATGAGTTCTCATTTTGAACGCATAAAAGGCAAAGCACCTTAATCAATGAAAGGTACATTGATAAGAAAAGGTGAGCCGCTTAACTACTTGCAAGATATGGTGGGCAGCTGTGCTACCATAAGGAAAGAAATCAAGATTAAGAAAGCTCGGTCCATATGAGTTTGAATTTGTCATAAACTTTGGTTTTAACAAATTCACATGGATAGGAACACATACACCGCTCAAATCTAAGTGTCATAAGATTTCCTCCTTCATGAAAATGATTGTGAAGAAATTCTTTCACTAAGAGAGATTTTAAGAAGATAGTGATTGTAAAATTGCATTCTCAAATTCAATCATGGTTACGGCATCCCTTTCCATAATTTGAATTGTGAGGTTTGGCAATTAGTCTTAATTGTTTAGACACACATATGAACTATCGAAGGAAAAGGTGTATAAGTTCAAGAAGCATTGATAAAGGATTATCAAAGCACTAAGTATTAGAAACATGAACTTAAGAAATTCAATAAGTATTGTTTTCTGAAAGTTAAGATGTTTATGAATACATGTCGAAGCTAGTGGGAGCATAAGTGTTATGTTTTATAATAATCATCATGATAGTGGGAGCATAAAAGTTATGATTGTATGATTATTAAGGCACGTATTGCAAAGTTGGCAATATTAATTATAGAAAACAAGAGTCATACTTTGCAAAGTTGTAAAAGTTGAAAGATTGTTTTGCTATAATTAAGGGAGAGAATATTATGCTTCATTTCAAATCTAAAGGCTTAGGTTATGGAATATTAATAAAATCTAGTCAAAGGTACATAGCGTGTTCTTAAAATTTCGATTATGATTACGGCATCCCTCTTCACAATTCGAATTTTGAGAACATAGCAAATAAAACATTATGCGTCGTGTCCCATACGCTTCGGGTATAGGATCGATTGCAAATGCTTTAATGTTTGACCATTCTAAAATTTTCCAAATGTCGAGCGCATTTAGAGGGAAAAGGGACTAGAATTGGTTTTGACTAAAATAATTAAACAACTATCAAAGGACAATCCAAGTTCGACGAGGATTGGTCGCTTGTGAGTAGTTGGAAGTATAGTATTGGAAAATATGGAAATGTTTCCATATTGGATGAACCATATCGACATCATTACGAATAGATAAGATTCTATTAAGAATGAGTTGTCATATGGAACATATGGAAGTGTGTCCATATTGGGAATTGAATATTGAGAAATCTATGATTATATTAGAAACTTCTATGCAAAAGGATGTTCAAAGAATGTACTTTGAGTGAGAGACATCACGTCTATGGAATTGTCTTGTAACAATCTCCGATAGAGGACTTTGTAATATCATTGGCAATAGTCTTTGTGACTTTGGTGCAGTGACATTACGAAAGGATAAGTTGCATAGAATGTTAGAATCTAGCATATTCTATAAGTAGCAAGAATTTGATATTCTTTAACTTATGGAAAAAGGATTTGGAGTTGAGAAATGAGAATGATTGGAAATGTGTTCAATATGATCTATTTCACAAAGTAAGAACCATAGGTAAACATTGTGTGCATGCTAAGGGCATGGGACAAGTGTTGTAATTCAAGTAAGAAGTTGATTACCCGAAACGACAAATAATGAGTAATCGATATGGTGATAAATAAAAGGTGTTTTATTTATGCTCAAAGGGTTGAGGCCATATGGGATTAGTATTATTCTTGTGTTTCACATTTGCATGTTTTGACTTCCAGAATAATTGAGTTTATTAAGGATAATCGAATTATTCGAACGGGCCACAGTCATTCATATGTTGGAAGTAGATATGAATGAAGACTGTCGTGAATTGGTGTGTGGATTGTCTAGAAGAGTATTAGACATAAGAAAATGTTTGTTGCAACGTTCATGAGTGCTTATGAATATCAATTTGAGCATTGGATTAAACCCACGCTCACTTGGATCGCTCCATGAATTGTATCACGAGTGATTGGTGAGACGATAACATCTTGTATTCTTGAAACCGAGATGTGTGAGTTGTATCTTGCGAATCGGTTGCACATTCATAATATGTAAACGCACTAGTAACTTGGTGTTATAAAACATATTGTTGTGTGTGATTTGGTTAGTGAGTGCAAGCAAGCATTGTATCAAAGTTTATCCGTTCCTTTTATCCAAGGTAGGATAAAAGCGATATCTTTGGGCCCCTCGATGGTTTAGTGATGACAAACGTAAATGCTCGGCCGGGCTAGGGCTAATTTGATTTGAAATCATATCTCTTACGATATCTAGAATGGAGGAATATATGATCCCTTATCTAAGGACATGCGTATTTGATATGATCAGAGTTGACAGCGGCTTTGGAAAGCTACGATTGCAGATCGGGATCCGAAGTCATACGCAGAATAGTTGTTAGACTTATCCAAGTGGGAGACTGTTGGATTAGTGTCTAAGTCCATAACTATTTTGGTATGTACTTGACCCGATGGTGCATGGTCCTTTTGGGTTGCCTTCACCAAAGCAACTTGATTGGAGAAATATATAGAGAGAGAGGATAATATGATTTATTAATATGTTATAAGAATAATATATTAAAGAAGAAATCATATTTGTTTAATTAATATTGGTCAATAATTAATTAAGAATTAGTTTTGTGATCAAATGTAATTAATTAAACTAGAGGGGCTGAATTGTAATTATGTGATAGTTACAAAATAAGGTAAGGATTATCTTATATATATGGTGAACGAATTTGAGTTGTAAATCCACAAGAATTCGAGTATGATAAGGATTCAAGGATTATCTTATTGGTTGCTTGGTGGATAAGCAACTAGATAAGGATAATGACTGAAACCCTATCTCTACACCTATATAAACACCCCTAGGGTCATGAATTCGTGTAACCCTTCCCAAGAGGTCCTAAGGACGAATTCTAACCTCCCTCCTCTCTCTTTATACCTTCTCCACTTGCTTATGGTGTTTGTAAGCCATTAGAGGAGTGACACTTGTGACTCTCAGCTTTCCAAGGTCAATTCAAGGAGGAATTGGATTGTTATTGCTATATAACAATCAAGGTATGTTCTTAAACCTATTTACATGTGAATTCTGATTTCCATATGCTAGAATTAGGGTTCATAGTCTTGGATTCAAAGTATGTACAATAGAGAAACCTAGATCCAAGCTTTAGGGTTTGTATGAGCACATAGGATGTCTTATGACCAAAACCCTTCAATAGTTTGGTTTTGGATTTAAACAATTGTTGCTATTCGCTAGAAATGGCTAGAAACATCATTTCATTTCATGGTTTATATAGACAAGGATTTAGATTTTCTTTTAATAATGAGAATGGTTCTATTTTGGCTTATCTAAATGGTGTCTTTTACTTTGAAGCTATACCATGTAATGGAATATATGAAACCGTTATGATTGTTGATAACTTAGGAAATGATGTTTTGAACATTGATTCTTCCAATAGTATGGATAAAGCATCCTTATGGCATTGTCATCTTGGACATGTCAACAAGAAATGCATAGCCCAACTCCAAAAGGATGGAGTGTTGGAGTCATTCGACCTTAGGGAAGATGACACATGCGAGTCTTGTTTGCTTGGAAAGATGACTAAGTCACCCTTCATGAGTACATGTGAAAAGGGCGACGGTCTATTGGACCTAATACATACCGATGTATGTGGACCGTTTAGATCAAACATGAAGGATGGGAACCGCTTCTATGTGACTTTTACCGATGACTATAGTAGATACGGGTATATCTACTTAATCAAGCAAAAGTCAGACACCTTTGAAAAGTTCAAAGAGTTCAAGAATGAAGTGGAGAATCAATTGGGCAGGAAAATCAAGATGCTTCGATCCGATCGAGGAGGAGAGTACCTAAGTCTTGAATTCCACGATTATCTCAGGGAGTGTGGAATAGTTTCACAATTGACGCCTCCTATGACACCGCAGTTGAATGGTGTGGCAGAAAGGCGTAATCGAACCTTATTCGATATGGTTCGCTCTATGATGAGTCGTGCTTCACTACCAATCTCTTTTTGGGGGTATGCCTTAGAGACTGTCGCCCATATCCTTAACCGAGTCCCTACTAAGAAGGTTGCCAAAACACCTCACGAGATGTGGACAGGGAAAGCTCCCTCGTTGGCACATATCAAGGTTTGGGGTTGCAAGGCTTTCGTAAGACGAGATACTCACGACAAGCTTGAACCTCGAAGTGAGCGATGTATTTTCATCGGCTACCCGCAGACATCCTTTGGATATCTCTTTTATAGATCGAAGGACAATGTTGTCTTCGTTGAGAGGAGAGGAGTTTTCTGAGAGCGAGAACTCATAAGCCAAGGAGACAGTGGGAGGCAAATCGAACTTGAAGAGATTCAAGAGTCGATAGATGAAGGAACCTCTACCGCTGGCATTCAACCCGAGGAGGAAACTCCGGTTGAACCGATTGACGAATCCTTACCTCTTAGACGTTCCGATAGAGTTAGAGTTCATCCCCAGTTTTATGGCTTTCATATTATTACCAAAGGGGACACGTATATTAGTGATGGTACACTAGTAAATCTTGATGAACCTAATAGCTATAAGGAAGCCATGGCAGGCCCGGAGTCTGTAAAGTGGAAAGAGGCAATGGATAGCGAGATCCAGTCCATGTATGATAACCAAGTTTGGAATTTGGTTGATTACGTGCCCGGACGTAAGACCGTTGGGTGCAAATGGATCTTCAAGAAGAAGACCGACGTGGATGGGAACGTACACACATATAAAGCGCGATTGGTCGTGAAGGGCTTTACTCAAACTCCCGGAGTGGACTATGATGAGACCTTCTCACCAGTTGCGAAGATTAAATCTATTAGAGTGATGCTAGCAATTGCCGCATTTCATGATTATGAATTTTGGCAAATGGATGTCAAGACCGCTTTCCTTAACGGAAAGTTGGATGAGGATGTTTACATGGCTCAGCCAGAGGGGTTTGTGGATCCGAAGCATCCGGATAGAGTGTGTAAGCTTGAGAAGTCCATTTATGGACTTAAGCAAGCATCTCGCAGATGGAATCTTTGCTTCGATGAGAAAGTCAAAGAGTTTGGATTTGTACGAAGCGAAGACGAATCTTGTGTATATGTCAAAGCTAGTGGGAGTATAGTAAGCTTCCTCGTTCTATATGTCGATGACATATTACTCATAGGAAACGACATCCCGACTCTACAGGAGGTTAAGTCCTGGCTCGGGAAGTGCTTCGCTATGAAGGACCTCGGAGAGGCTTCTTACATATTGGGAATAAGGATAGTAAGAGAAAGAAGTAAGAGACTAATTGGACTTAGTCAGAATACTTACTTAGAGAAGGTACTAAAACGTTTTAGTATGGAAAACTCGAAGAAGGGAGAACTACCGATACAAAGTAATGCCAAATTGAGTAAGACTCAAAGTCCGAGTACCGAAGCTGAGATAGCGGAAATGAGCCGAGTACCATACGCTTCCGCATTTGGCTCAATCATGTACGCTATGACTTGTACTCGCCCTGATGTAGCCTTCGCTTTGAGCATGGTTAGTAGATATCAAGGGAATCCTGGCAAGGCACATTGGATTGCGGTGAAAAACATCCTTAAGTACCTTCGGAGGACGAAGGAATGGTTCTTAGTCCTCGGAGGGAGTGATGACTTGAAGGTGCGAGGGTATAGTGACGCCAGCTTTCAGACCGACAGGGACAACTACCGTTCGCAGTCGGGCTGGGTCTTTACCCTAAATGGAGGAGCAGTGACATGGAAGAGTTCCAAGCAGGAAACCGTAGCTGATTCAACGTGCGAATCAGAGTACATTGCAGCGAGCGAAGCATCGAAGGAGGCAATATGGCTAAAGAACTTCATCGGTGATCTTGGAGTTGTACCTGCCATAAAGGAGCCAATGGAGATTTTCTGTGATAACGAAGGCGCGGTTGCCTTGACCAAGGAACCGAGGGATCATGGTAGATCAATACATATCGACAGAAAGTATCACTTCATTAGACATCGTGTAGAAGAAGGACAACTCGTAGTGAAGAGGATATCATCAGAAGATAACCCAGCAGATCCGCTTACGAAGGGACTGAGTAGGGTTAAGCACTTGCAGCATGCTAGGAGTATTGGGCTGAACGATGATATTAGCTTAGATTAGATAATATTAGAAACGTGTAATAGATAAATGTAATTGACATTTGATGATTAAATAAAGGAGTTTTATTTATGAGTAATGTTACTATCTTATGTTAGTTGTTTAGCTATTGTTTCACTTTGCATGTTTTGACTTCCAGAATAATTGAGTTTATTAGGAATAATCGAATTGTTCAAATGGTCCACAATCGTTCATATGTTGGGAGTAGATATGAATGAAGATTGTCATGAATTGGTGTGTAGAATGTCTAAATGGTGTTAGACATAGCAAAGGATTGTTGCAACGTTCATGAGTGCTTATGAACTAGTTTTGAGCATTGGAATAAACCCGCGCTTGCTGGAATCACTTTATGGAATATGATATAAAAGGTGATCGCAAGACGATAATATCATATAGTCTTAAAACCTAGATATATGGTTTATTATTTGTTAATTGATTGTACATTGATAATACGAAAACGCATCAGTAACTTGGTGTTATAAAACGTATTGTTGTGAATAGTTGGTTAATGAATAAGTAAATGCATATAAGTCGAAGTTTATCTGTAACTTTTATCTAAGAAGGTAAAAGCGATATCTCGGCCGCTCGATGATTTGATTTGACTTATGTGCCGGGCCCGGTTAGAACTGAATTGATGTGTTCGATTAAGTTCTATGTCAAATAAATCAGAGATCGAGAAACCTAAATGCTTGACTAACCATTCCATAGGATTGTCAGCATGATATCCAACAGAGGACTGTACGTTCCCTTATCTAAAGGACAAGATTGATTAGATCAGAGTTGACAGCGTCTTTGAGAGCTACGATTGCAAACCGAATTGTACTTGTGCATATAGTTACTAGACTTATCCAAGTGGGAGACTGTTGGAATAGTGTCTAAGGCTGCAACTATATTAGACAAGTATTTGACCCGGTTGTGCATGGTCCTTTTGGGTTGCCTTCACCATAGCAACTTGATAGGATGATTTATTACGAGAGAGTAAATATTATTAATATATTATGAGAATAATATAATGAATAATATATTTGTTATTTGATTAATATAAGTCATAGAATTAATTAGAATTAATTTGGTGACTTAAAGAGATTAATTAAATAAAGAGGTATAAACTGTCAATTGTTTGATAGTTAAACTTTAGACTGTAAATCCTTATTGATATAGGATTGGACGATTTCTAGGGCTAGGATAAGCCAAAATCGTCCAAAGGGTTATCAAGGAAAGGATATGGATTAACTTAAAGTCTAAGTTATCCAATTAGGGTTTAGGTTGTAACCCTTAAGGAGTCTACAAGTATAAATAGACCCCATGGCATAGGGAATTCGACACATCTCAAAAAGTAAGAGAACCCTGGCCGAATTCCTCCCCTCTCCTCTCTCCTAAATCATTCTTCTTGCTATTGGTGTTTGTAAGCCATTAGAGGAGTGACATTGTGACTCTAGAAGCTCCAAGACCTCAAGATCAACAAGGAACTCAAAGGTATGATTCTAGATCTGTTTCAATGTTGTTATTTAACCTAATTAGTCATTAGAAGACTTGGATTCAAAGCATGTTTATTAGAAAGCCTAGATCCAAGCAATAGGGTTTTGCATGCACACATAGGAAAGTTCTTATGGCTAAAACCCATCACAGAGTTCACAAGGACCCTCCAAGAAGCACAAAACAGTGGACGTTCAAGCTGTTACTACTCCTGTCGATGCGTCTACAACTCAAGCACCTATCACTAGGTATGCTGGTAACCTCCATTGGCGCAACAGGTGCAATTATCACCATCGTATCCCCGGCCCATGTCGTTAAAAGCTTTGCAACAACTGTCGCCAAACTGCAAAGCACCGGCTCAACCAACCAATCAAGCTTCTGGACCAAGTATCGATCAGGTCTGCTATGGTTGTGGAGAGGTCGGGCATTTCAATAGGAGCTGCCCCAAGGCAGCAACAGCTAGCAACGCTGGGATAGCTCTGGCTATAAAGCTGGAGGAGACAGTCACCGATCCCACCGTCTTCGCAGGTACGTTTCTTCTCGACAATTCTTATACTCACATCCTTTTCGAATATAGTGCCAAAAGAAGTTTTATTAGTCATTCATTCAAGCATCTTCTTAAACATAGTCCTCTTCTAGTAACCGAAACATTTACCATCGAGATGGCTAACGGTGAGAAAGAGAACGCTAACGACTTATTCATAGGCTATACCCTTACCCAGAAAGATCATTCTTTTCCCATTGACCTAATGCCAGTTTCCATAAAGAGCTTTGATGTTAGCATTGGCATGGATTGGTTGACTCGCAGTCATGCTGATATCCTTTGTTACGAAAAAACCATATGTCTTAATCTCCCCTCTGGTCAGACTCTCATAATCTACGGCGATAAACTTAGTTCCAATCTTCGCATCATTTCTTGCATCAAAGCTCAAAAGCTTATGCGAAAGGAGTTTCAGGCATTCCTAGCTCATGTAATCAATGAGAAACAGGAAGTCAAAGACCTCGAGAGCATCCCTGAAGTCTGCAACTTTCCTGATGTCTTTCCCGAAGAGCTTCCAGAATTCCTCCCGAACGTCAAGTCAATTTTTGCATCGACCTAATTCTTGGAGCTACCCCCGTAGCCAAGTCCCCATATCACTTAGCTCCAACAGAAATGCAGGAGTTATCCAGCCAGCTCAGTGAGCTATTTAATAAAGGAATCATCAGACCGCGTTCCTCACCCTGGGGAGCCCCGGTATTGTTGTGAAGAAGAAAGATGGATTCTTTCGGATGTGCATAGAGTACCGCGAGTTGAACAAATTGGCAGTCAAAAACCGATATCCTCTTCCACGAATAGACGACCTTTTCGACCAACTTCAAGGAGCCAATTACTTCTCGAAGATAGACCTTAGATTAGGGTACCATCAGCTTCGAGTTCATGAGAATGATGTTTCCAAGACAACATTCAGGACTAGATATGGTCACTACGAGTACGTAGTGATGCCCTTCAGTCAAACCACTTTCCTTGGTCACTTAGTAAGCAAAGAAGGCATACCCATGGACCCATCCCAAAATCAAGGCGATAGAGAATTGGTCAGCACCAAAGACACCCACAGAAATCCATCAATTCTTTGGTCTCACTAGATACTATCGCAGGTTCATCCATAATTTTTCCAGAATAGCCAAACCCTTAACTACTCTAACACAGAAAGACTTAAACATGAGGCAGTGGCGATGGGTAGAGATGCTCAGTGCTTATGAGTGGGAAATCTGCTACCATCCCTGCAAGGCCAATATGGTAGCAGGTGCCCTGATCAGAAAGGAGAGTCCAAGCAGCAAGGCGAAGACATTAATGGTGACCATCCATTCCTACTTGTCTACTTAGATCCGAGAAGCCCAGTTGGAAGCCCTAAAACCAGAGAATGTGTTGAATGAAGCCTTGAGGGGAATGGATAAGAAACTTGAGATCAGAGGTGACGGAGTTTACTGTTTCGTGGATCGAATTTGGACCCTAAAGTTTGGAAGTTTAAGGGAAGTTGTTATGAACGAAGCTCACAAGACCAAATACTCTGTTCACCCAGGGTCGGGCAAGATGTACCTGGATCTCAAGAAACAATACTAGTGGCCAACCATGAAAGCCAAGATCGCTACCTTTGTGGGCAAGTGCCTGACTTGCGCCAGGTAAAGATCGAGTATCAGAAGCTCTTGGGTCTGCTCCAGCAGCCCGAGATACCTGATTGGAAATGGGAGATGATTACCATGGATTTCATCACCCAGTTACCCAGATCTCCGAATGGGTACGATACCATTTGGGTAATTGTTGATCGTTTGACAAAATCCACTCACTTCCTTCCGATCAAAGAATCATTCAAGATGGAAAGACTTACACAAACCTACATTCAAGAGATAATCCAACTGCACGGTGTACCTGTGCCCATTATCTCCGATTGAGATAACGGGTTTACCTCATGGTTTTAGCAGTCTCTTCAGAAAGCTCTTGGAACTAAGCTGAACATGAGTGCAGCTTATCATCCTCAGACAGACGGACAGAGTGAGAGAACTATTCAGACCCTAGAAGACATGCTGGGAGCATGTGTCATCGATTTAGGAAAGTCGTAGGACACCCATTTACCCTTGATAGAGTTCTCTTATAACAACAGTTCCCATACCAGTATCAAGGTTGTCCCGTTTGAAGCCCTCTACGATTGTAAGTACAGATCCCCTCTATGTTGGGCCGAGGTAGGGGACACATAGCTAGCCAAGAGTCAAATCCCCAACAGTGCTCTCACTAGTACAAAAATCATCCGTGAAACCACCGAGAAGATCATCTAAATCCGAGAATGACTGCAAGCGTTACAAGATAGACAGAAGAGTTACACCGATAAACGACATAAACCTCTAGAATTCCAAGTAGAAGATTGTGTCCTGTTGAAGGTCTCACCCTGGAAAGGCAATATACATTTTTTAAGCACGGAAAACTTAATCCGAGATACATAGAACCTTTAGAGATCCTTGCTAGGATCGAACCCATAGCCTAAAAACTCCAACTACCTTCGGAACTTAGCAACATCCATCTTGTATTCCACGTCTATAATCTTAAAAAGTGTCTATCTGATGAAACCCTAGTAATCCCTTTGATGAGACCGAAATCAACGAAAGTCTAAACTTCATGGAAGAACCAATCGAAATCATAGATCGAGAGATTAAACGTACGAAACAAAGCCGTATCCCAATAAGTGAAGGTTTGCTGGAATGCCAAGCGAGGACCCGAGTTCACTTGGGAGCGCGAAGACTCGATGAAACAAAAATATCCGCATCTCTTTTCAATTATGTGATTCGTATCTTAATTCTAATTTTCGGGACGAAATTCCCTCTAACGGGGGGATAATGTGACAACCCATAATTTATTTCGTCACGGTAACTCATTTCCGTCAGTAAAACCGTTTGTATTTCAATTTTTCCGTTTACATTTTGGATTAGGTCATTAAAATTAAGACTTTTATTTTGACATCATGAGTGTGCAAACCCATTAGAAACGCGTGAAAATACCCTCGTTATTTATTTAGAAAAATTTTAGTTACGACTAAGTCGTAATTACGACAATTAATCGGGTACGACCACAAGCCTCGTTTAATGTCAGTATCGGGTAGATTTACACCGAGCCACAACTCAAGCCTTATATAAAGGATGAGTGAACTTCAATTTAGCTTTTTACCACCACCTCATAACTTTCTCTCTCTACTCTCTCTCTAAAACTCGACTTTGATCCAAAATCATCCATTTCAAGCTCCAATTTGGTAAGAAATTCATCCTAGCTCATAGTATAACATGTTTGTCGTTCAAATTCGTGTTTAAATCATGAAAGAGGACCAGGAACTTGTTTTTACAGTCTAGGAACCTCCCCAAACCGTGAGCACCTATAAATGGGGTTTTGAAGCCCCAAAACCCTTCCAAACCACTTCTAGTGCTTAGATATGACTTAGGGGCTTACAAGATTGGACTTAGAACATCAAAACCTTAACATTTGAGGGGTAAACATGAGTTTACCGCCCAAGAACATGCTTGGACCGTAAACCCTCATTCATAAACCATAAACACCTTTTAAGGTGTAAAATTGCCCCTTAAACACCTCCACAAGCTTCCATGAGTTCATAAAACCTTATATTCCTTCATGAGATGCACCAAAACATACACAAATGAGTCACATTTGAGTTTACGATTTCGGAAGGTCTCCTAAAACCGTAAACACTCCTTCTTAGACCACAAACACCTCCAAAGGGTGTTAAAGTGCCCTTAACACCTTGTATGGCTTAGAATTGGACCTAGAACTTTGTATGCTTAACCTACAACCACCAAAACACATGATTCATGGACAAACATGAGTTCATGGTCGTAAACTTATGTGTTTAAGGTAGTAAACTCACCAAGAACACCTTCATAGACCGTAAACTCCTTTTCCAAGGTCAATTCAAGTCTTGATCACTTCCTAAGCCATGGAATCAACCCTAGAACCTTCCTTTGTGCATTGTAAGACCTTTAAGTATCCAAGAACACACTACCCATGAGTTTACGATCGTAAACTCATGGGGATATGGTCTCTGGACCGTAAACACCCCTAAGGGATTACTCTTGAAGAGTAAACTCCTTATCTAGGCCCTACACATCCTTAGATACTACTCGGATCACTCGTAACACTTGATATGAAGTGTTTTCGTGCCTCGGAGTGTATATTCTCTTCATATTACATAGGAACCTCGCGTGCACATAAGCCCCAAACCGACACTTAGCATCCAACCGACACATTTCTCGTCCGGTGAGTTCATACCCCTACACCTTTTTCCGTGTTTTCAATGTTTTTAGGGGGGAATACAAGCAAAAGTACAAGAATATCTTTTACTCAAACTTATTATTTCATTTGAATTGTTTCATTTTCCATATGCTTTTAACAATTGAAATCGTATTAACCAATCGTTTGAGTTGCATTGTTAGTTTTCAAACTGATTGCAAATCTTATTACATAGTGTTATATTGTATATTTTGCAAATGATTTTCCACTTCAATATTGTTAAAAGTCATTAAACTTAGAACTTTAGATACGTCCTCGGTAACACTCCACAGAGATACGCGAGTGGAGGACCCCCTTTGTAACTGTAACAACCCGAAGTTGTTCATCGCCGAAAACCCATTCTACCCGTATAACTCGTCGGAGATCGAAATGTCCCGATATCGTTTTTGGGCTTAGTTAACTAAAATTATATGTTTATTATCATTCAATGAGGATCCAAATCATTTAGGAACTCATGAATTTAGCCCAAAACATTTATTTCATAAGTTTTAGAAATATCCTCGTCGGGTGACGGAAACTCAATCGGGTGCGACCTAAAGCATCGTTTAAGGCCGGTATCGGGTAGAATTCTACCGTGTCCAAGTTTTAGGAACTATATAAACATGTTTAAGCACTCATTTGAACCTTTTTCCTTCTCTCTCTACTCTCTCTCTAACCTCTCTCCTAAATCCAAAGATTAAGTGTCCAAAACTCAATTTTAAGGCCTCAAATCCTTAAGGTACCTTCCTAGCCTTAATCTATAGCATGTTTAGCTTCCAAATTTGACATTTAATCATGAAATTGGACAATATATGTGAGTTTACGGCCCAGGAGGCTTCCTAGGCCGTAAACACCATTTTGAAGGGTTTTTAGCCCTTAAACTCCTTCCTAAACTCAATTGGACTTTAGATATGGCTAAAGGACTTCAAGATATGGACTTAGAACATTTAAAACTATGATTTTGAGGACTTTGAAGGAGTTTACGGCCAATGCATAAGCTTGGGCCGTAAACTCATATTAATGGGGTTTTTCATGCCTTTAAACCCTTCCAAATCACTTCTATGGCTTAGATATGAATTATAGGACCTTGGTTCTAGCATTTGGACACTTGAAACATGAATTTTGGGGGATTTAGATGAGTTTACGGCCAAGGTGAGTGCTTGGGCCGTAAACTCCCCAAAACTTGACATAAATCCAATTCTAAGGTATTAGAAAGCCATCCAACACCACCAAAAGCCTTGGAATAAATCAAGGGACCAACCAAAAATACTTTAAGGGCCTTAAACACATCATTTGTGGGATTTCTAAGAGTTTACGGCTAAGGCTTGTTCTTGGGCCGTAAACTCCAAAATTTTTGGTGTTAGAATGCAAACTAAACACCCCTAAGGCCCTTAGATGAATTTTAGAAGCCCTTTCATGCAAGTTTTAGACCTTGAAACACCTTGTAGCACCATATAATAGAGTTTACGGCCATGAAGGGGGTTTCATGGGCCGTAAACTCCATAAATCCCTCATATGTCCCATACAAATTCATTTCTAGGCTTGTGAGAATTTTTACAATCACATGCGATTGATTTTAACACCCTAATAACACTAAATCTTGGAGAATTGAGAGTTTACGGCCAAATACCCCATGCCTAGGCCATAAACTCCCTTATGTATTGTAAATGATGTTTTTAATTCAATCCAAGCCTTAAGAAAAATTAATCCAAGCATTTCCAAGTGTCCATATCCATTTATGACCCAAATTTGCACCATAAACCACCCTACCATGAGTTTACGGCCGTAAACTCATGCGGAATGGGTGTTTTGGACCAAAAACTCTTGTATAAGTTTATTCATGGGGAGTAAACTCATGTCCCAAGTCCCTAGTGTCATTTCACGTCCTTAAACGCCACCCGGGTCTTTCCAAACACTTGTATCGAAGTGTTTTTGTGACTAGAAGCAATTGTCCCTAACATATACATAAACTAAGTCCTAATTAGATACAAATGTGTATCTTTACATTATAATTAGGAACCTCGTGTATTTTCAAGCCCCGGATCAACTCTTAGCATCCAAATCGTTATACTTCTCGTCCGGTGAGTTCATACCCCTACGCCTTTTTCACTGTTTTTAACTGTTTTCAGGGGGGGATACAAGCAAACCATAACTGTTTTCAAATCATAACACTAATATGTTTCAAATAATATCTGACAAATTTATCAATACTTTTACTCCTTATGTATCATGTAGAGCATAAGGAATGATTTATCAATTACAGCTAAATGGATTTTAGTTAAGAAAATAACCAAACTAATCAAATTATTATGGGAATAATTTGGGGTTCTATAACGCTTGTTTTATATATATATAAAGTTATTAGATAAACTATGTCTGATTCAGTTTATCTCTGTATTATTTGAATATATTGTCAGATAATCTCATTGTATGTATCTATTTTCACTATATCATGTTTTATAATCTTTGTATGTTTAGTATTGTATGAGAATTCTGTGAATAGTTTAATACTAGCTTGTGAGATAGTCACTACCCTTTATGGATGATAAGTAAATCCTCTCCGGAAGTGTAACCAAAGTCTCCTGGAGGGAGAGCGAGGAGTTTGTGAATAGATCTATTCGGGACTGACAATCCCACACCTTAACTGCTAGCTACAGTTAGGCGGGCACGCCTGGGGTGACAAATTATGTATATCGTCCGATGTCTGACTAACGTCAAGGAGGTCTCGTTGTCGTATCAGCATGGTTACCCG
The DNA here is from genome assembly GCF_002870075.4 of Lactuca sativa. NCBI lineage: Eukaryota > Viridiplantae > Streptophyta > Magnoliopsida > Asterales > Asteraceae > Lactuca > Lactuca sativa. Next base: position 177,680,079 of record NC_056627.2, on the reverse strand, counting down.
ACTCACAATATGTATTAATATAAATTTATTCACAGCTAGGATTTTGTTTTGTATCTATATCTTGTTCGGGATAATAATCCCATGGTTTTATATCTATATCTTGTTCGGGATAATAATCCCATGGTTTTATATCTATATCTTGTTCGGGATAATAATCCCATGATTTTATATCTAAATCTTGTTCGGGATGATAATCCCATGGTTTTATATCTATATCTCGTTCGGGATGGTAATCCCATGGTTTTATGTCTATATCTCGTTCGGGATGATAATCCCATGATCTTGTGTCTATATCTCGTTCGGGATGGTAATCCCATGGTTTTGAAACTAAATCTTATACGGGATGATAATCCCATGATTTTATCAATCTATCATATATCTAGTTTCGGGATAGTGATCCCATGGTTGATCAAGCTATCTTATATCTATTTTCGGGATAGTGATCCCATGGTCTTTATCGAATTATCTTATAACTGGTTCGGGATGTTAGTCCCAAGGTTTTCAAAATACTTTCTATCTACAGTTCGTGTAAAATATAGTTTTGCATATTAAACTATACTATGTGTTATTCAATAAATCTTGCAATTAGGAAAATATGGGATTTTCTTGGGGTTAACTTATATCTTGTAACAGAACTGTAACGAAAGATAACTTAACTACTTTACATAAGAAAATATGGGATTTCCTTGGATATCAAATCTTTTCAGAAAACTAAAGGAAACCGATATATTTTCACAAAACAAAACCGCTTATGAACTCACCAGCTTTATGTTGATTTTCAAACTGCTTGTATTCTCAGGTCCAAGTTAAACAGGTACCCGACGATATCTTTTGATGAAGATGGAGTGCTCCGAAGACTCGTCTCTTTTGTTCATATGATATATGTATAACTTGTACAATTTACTTTTGAACTAAATGTAAACTTTCATATATATGTAATGTAATGGTTGTTTACTGTGATTACTATGTACATTGGATTTGATACACAACATGGAGTCAACCCCGGGAACGTTTCCGCCTTTGGTTTTCGGGGTGTGACAGATTGGTATCAGAGCCCTTGTTTATAGTGAACAGAGTATACCAAACCTTCCATGGTATAAAACTATAAACATTAAGGGGCCTAAGTGCTCTGAACTAAAAGTATCCTACAAGATATAAGTATTTTCAAAAGTATTTAAGTATGCCGAGCCGTCGAAATCCCTAACTACAAGTAGAACAAAACATAAGTAAATGGGTGTTGTACACCGCGGTTAAACCTGGGCAATTATGTAGTCGTGTCTAGGGTCAATATAGCCTGGCCAACTATATTCATTCGAGACACGGCCAACATGTTCTTGGGAGTAACTGTGGTATGCGGCATACCTAAAACTTACCTAATATCCCAAACAACAAATCGACGCTGTAGCGAATCATGAAATACTATGGGAGTATTTCTCGAACCGATCCTTTGTAAAAATCCTCGTATACGTGTTATTCCACGATCATTCCTTTAGCGATAACTTATCTGCCCTGATAATTCATTCTTGCTTCATCACTTAATAGAATTATATTTTTGTCTTAAAGAGATATCCTTTGTTTCATATCTCTTGATTTAATGTAGGGGACTTACCATCCTCTTTTTGCTAATCACTTTAGATCGAAATGTCTTCAAAGAAAGGATCCAATTCAAGTAACAACAACCCTCCGTCGCCACCCTCATCTCGCTTCGACCCTGTGATGCTCCAGCTGGTTGTCTCTGCTGCAGTGATGACTGCAATGACGATCTTGAACCCTAACATGTCCATTGGTCCAGGATATAACCCCTACCCCCAAAACCATAGAAATGTTCAGGAGCATCAAAATGAAAACGATAAGAGTAAAAAGCGAAAAGGTCAAAGTTCCCAAGGACCCTCCAAGAGGCGTGAAAATGTGGCAGTTCAAGCTGTCACTACTCCTGTCGTTGTGCCTACCGTTCAAGCTGCCGCTACTCCTGCTGCTATGCCTATAGCTCAAGTACCTACCACTGGGTATGCGGGTAATCTCCCTTGGTGCATCAAGTGCAAATATCACCATTATGCCCCTGGCCCGTGCTTCAAAAGGATCTACAAAAGGTGTGACAAAAAGGGCCACTCTGCTCAAAATTGCAAAACACCAGTTCATCTAATCCATCAAGCTTCTGGATCAAGTACCGGACAGGCCTGCTATGGTTGTGGAGAAATCGGGCATTTCAAGCGAAACTGCCCAAAGGCAACAATCACCAACAACATCAACAACGCCAAGATGGTCTTAGCTATAGCGCAAGAGAAAGAAGCGACTGATCCCACCGCCGCGGGTATATTTTTCTCAACAATTCATATGTTCGCATTCTTTTCGAATCTAGTGTTAAGAAAGTTTTATTAGTCATTCATTCAAACACCATCGTAAATATAGTCCTCGTCTATTAATCGAAACCTTTTCCGTCAATATGGTTACCAGTGAGAATGAGTGCACTAGCGACTTAGCCCCAAGAGTTTCTTTCGAGCGTCTAGTTTAGTCTCACATCAGACCTTTCGAGATCTTCGTAGAGATTGAATCTGCAACCTTCAAGTTTTGGATGCCCTTAGAGCTTGGTAACATCTATCTAGACCATCACGTCTCGAATCCTTAAAAGCATCTGCCCAACGAAACCCTAGTGATTCCTTGAAGAAACCGAAGTCGCCCAGGGTTGGAACTTCCATGAGAAAATAGATTGATATCGTAGATTGAGAGAGAGTCAAAGTACGAAACCAAGACATGTCCCGATAATGAGAATTCGTTAGAACGCCCAACAGAGACCAAATTCCGCTTGAGAAAGTGAAGATCCGAAGCAACAAATCCATTCGTGTTTCATTCCAATTCATGATTTGTATCTTATTCTTTGAATTTCGGGACGAAATTCCCTCTAACGGGGGGATAATGTAACAACCCGAAGTTGTTCATCGCCGAAAACCCATTCTACCCGTATAACTCTGTAACACCGTGATTTCCAAAAACAAAATTTTCATTTAAATAATCAAATTAATATTAAAACACTTGTTTAAAATCTTATTCACATTCAAATTACAAAACATAGTTCCATTTTCGTTATAATAGAAGACCAGGATCCTCCAAAACACAACTCTCTCTTCGGTGTGTACAATCGAACCGTTGCCATCCCGCGTTACTGTAAGATCCTGAAACAACATAACATAAACAACGTAAGCACGAAGCTTAGTGAGTTCCCCAATATACCTTACGCACACACGCCTTCCGGCCCGGACCTTTCGATCCACATAATATTGCCTTCCGGCCCGGACCTTTCGGTCCACATAATATTGCCTTCCGGCCCGTAACATAATCGCCTTCCGGCCCATAACAGTATAAACATAACACATGTAACATAACGCACATAACACATAAGTCATACATCATACCGTTCTTCCTATCACATAAAGTCTCGCCTTCCGGCCCGTATAAGTATACATCATATATAAGCATACATCACATATAAAGCATCTATCTCTCTAGCCATAGCATAAATATCACACATACGACCTTCCGGTCTCACAATCAAACCCTTCCGGGTAAAGTATAGTGAGAAGACTCACCTCGCGGACACTGGAAGATAGCAACTCCTGAAATCCCTTGCACTTGATCCTCCGAGCTACAAGCTCCCTGAAACATCATATATCCCTTATTAATACTTCTATCTCCCACGTTAACTGACCCTAAGAAATCACATCGGTCATCTCCGGTCAACAGTCCATTGTCAGCTCGACTGGACTCGGCGAGTTCCCTGGCGACTCGGCGAGTCTGGTCGTTCTTCAATCCTCTAAAATTCCCCTTCTACTCGTCGAGTATCCCTTTTGACTCGACGAGTTACTCCTGGAAGAATCGCGGGGCCACCCCGACTCCACTCGCCGAGTCTGAAGAACAAACTCGGCGAGTCCCAGTGAATCTTCAAGCTACTCGCCGAGTCTGATCATCCGACTCGGCGAGTCCACGCCATGCAGTCGATCGAACTGCTTCCTGAGGTACATATTTTCCCGAATATACAAACATGGATCCTTCTGGACCTCTAAGGGTCCCAATGCAAGGTTATAAACGTTGAATAACAACACAATAAACCATCTAGACTCCAAATGGGTTCCATAAACCCTAAATCTATATACACATCAATCACAGGAGAATGTAATCCGAATTATTACCTGAATGATGTACCTTCCATGTCCCCAAACTTCAAAACTCGAACTCCCTGCAGTTCCTTTAACTAAAACCCTTCTCCTCCTTGCACAACAATTCCTTCAAGGTCACCAATGGCCTTCAAGCTTGCTCTAGCCGCTCCAGTCGCCTAGGGTTCTTCCCAATCGATCCATAGTCGTGAAATGACGGCATAATAATCCTTATATACGACCCAATACTGAACGGCTAGGGTTTTCCGCTGAACAGCGTCGACTCGCCGAGTCCATATCTGGACTCGTCGAGTCCAGTCGTGAACCCGCGACCAAACCTGCGACCCTACTCGGCGAGTCTGGCTCCAACTCGTCGAGTCTCCCCTTTAAAACACCCCCCAAAATGCAACTTAACAATACTTGAGATTTTGGGCTGTTACAATTCTCCCCCACTAGAATTAGACTTCGCCCTCGAAGTCTCACTCTGAAAATAGTTCTGGCTGCTGCTCCCGCATCTCACGTTTCGGCTTCCCTAGACACTACCGATCTCTTCCGAGGCCACCACTGGACCAGTACCAGAGGTACCTCCTTTTTCCTCAGAACCTTGATCTTCCGATCTCCGTCGGACACTGGCCTCTCGACGTAACACAGGCTCGTATCCACCTAATCGTTCTCTAGTAGAACCACTGCTGACTCATCCGCTATACACCTCTTCAATTGCGACACATACAAGTGTCATGGATCCGTCCCAATTCCGTTGACAGCTCCAACGATAGGTCACCCTTCCTACCTTCGTACCTTCACTAAAAGATCCAACATACCGGGGCCCCCCATTTACCCCTCTTCCTAAATTGAAACACCCCGACAGAAATGCGAGGTCGCCGACCGGAATCACATGCTCGTAACGGCGTCTGACTGCATAACCTTCCTGTTAACTCTAGACGATCACTAACTCTCTTTAACCTGATGAGTCTGCTTGTCAACTAACGTACGAACTCCGAACTGCTCATCCCTCTCTGTAATCGGAAATTACCCAAGATGCACTCTGCTCCAAATCTCAACGATCACTCAACCCATAAGGATTAGGAAATCCTGAACCACCGGATCCCCTATCCAAAGCCCACTTTGCCCATTCCGGTTCGACTGAGAGATCCATTCTCCCTCTCAGATCAATTCTCACAAGTTCCCTCTTACCATCACATACACATACTGAACTAGTCCCAACACCCGCAGGTTGAAAAACCCGATACACTGATGATATCCTCGAACATCTCCCAAGGGGAACCACTAATATCCGTACTATACTCTGATCAGAATCACCCTGAGAATTCAAGATTCTCTATTCTCTTGCATCTTCCTGAGTCTCGTCAGTCATCCCAACCCGGATGGTTCCTACTTCATTGCCGCATACACGATGCTCGAAACCATACTTGAAATACTCTAACCATAACCCTGCTCTGCAGATTTCACTTTCGTGAACTTGCACCCCTTCGGAGTTACACACCTTCCTCTTTTCCTTTTTCCAAGGAACCCTCTTGGCCATAATGCCACTCCAACCGGTGCCATGGTGCTCGCCCCAAGCGACACCACCCTTTTTGCATAACCGCTAACCACATACTCGGGTTCTCATTGCAGGGGCTCTCAATCTCATGCACTCTCTCCACTCATCAAGATCACTACCTCAGCTAAACAAGATCACTAACCCGGGGCCAAACCTTCCAATGCAATCACACTGCAACATACACAATCCGCAATCTCAAACTGATCCAGCAATACCAACAGAGTCTCCAGCATGACTGGACCGACTCTCATAACACATACTAGCCACTCGAGGCTATGTCTCTGTGGGTCCGTACACCCAACTCTGCGAACCCTCGGTTCTAACTCTGGAACCTTCCGGTTCCCGCTCTAGAAACATGCACAACATAATCCCGTGGGATTAATGCAGTACAACCCATCACGTATCTTAAACATACCAATACTCTGATCACATAGCCCCGGTCACTTACTCAAGCTTGATCCTGACCTTCTCTCAGGCCTCCACAATAGAATGCCCTAGGTCTGTATCCCGCTCTGCATACCCGACACTCGCTCTCGTCGGCCTATGCTCTGCGCTGACAACCACTGTTGAATCCCAACAGCTAAGCACCCTCACATACTCATCGATCTCCCGGAGAATTTTCTAATTCTCCCCCGCTAAAACACTGACTAACTGCCACCGATCGTCATTAACGACTTTACCGAACAATCCTGTACAAAGAGGACAATTACACACTGACTGCTTCCCACAAGCACAAGCAACCCCCAGCAAAACACACATCCTCCCTGATCAACCCACTCACAAGAATCTAGTCCTTCAATCATCCACTCCACGACTGTAGATGCTACCCGACAATCAACCCAGTGCCGCATCTCCCCTAACAACCCCCACGGACGATAACCAAAGGAATCCGCGACAATAACCCATAACCAAACTCACAATCTGCCCAAAGGATGAACACCACATCGAAAACCGCACAAGACTACTGACACTAAAACACCAATTATAACCATACTCAACCATCAGGTAACAACGAATGCCAAAACGAAAACCTGAAACACCAATCCATCACCATGCCAGACCCGCGAAACAACGAATACCGCATCGAAATCCATACAAGATACCAGCACAACCAATACGTCAAATCAATGCAAGACAATTAAGACATCATGAAAACATCATACCCGCTGCCTCCGGCACTGCTCCGATGTAACCCCTTTTTACTCGATCGACGACACCTTTGGTCTCATGCTTTCCTACTGCATCTCTACACTCCACTTATTACTACTCCTGACAATTCTTGCTTTCTTACATACTGCACCCGGTTCTCCCCCACTAGGGTTCGAACCAACGCCAATTAATATACAATCAACCCACGACTATCCTTCGCCAGCGAAATCGTATCTGCTCCAGAAAAGTGCTGTGCAACACCCGGTAGTCCCTCCCCTTATGGAGTCAAACAATCCCCTATACTCTGAACCTCTAGCTGACTCTCCAAGAACTTCTCATCACGGCTGCCTCTAATCGTTCCAAATCCCATACTGATCTAATACCAAGCACCTGCACTGCTTGATAACATATATGGCTCGCAGACTGCACCGCAGCATCATCGTTCCTCTCATCTCAGCCCATCAACCCGTATCCAACGCCGGATTTGTCCCAAGGACAGGGACTTACTCTCAACATAGACGACAACTCTCCGCACTGCGAAACTCGTCTGAACTCTTCACTGCTACCACTATAACCCAACCTATTATTCTCAATTAGGTGTGGTGTGGTTCTCGACTACCTCAGCCCCAACTGACTGTCTGTTCACGGTAAATCTCTGGCTCGCGGTACACCCGCTACCTGATGCTCTGAGGGAAGTCATTATCGATAACTACCTGCAGGGTGTACTCCCAAATCCAGAACTGAAACACCAGACCTCTCGCGTCTTGCACACGAGCATAAATGACACTACCCACCCAAAAGGTGACCTCTCCTCTGTCGTCTGATTGCTCAACTCAACTGAAATTTTCCCCTGTCTTTGACTCTTACCCAAAATACTCTGATAAGCACTCGCCTTTCCCCTCGAGGAACGCCTCCCCGTACTCAATCATGGTCTACAGGCTTGAAACCCATAGCGTCCAATCTCCACCTCATCGGTCATAACCGGATAACAAGATAGCCACAAGCATCATCCACTACGAACCATGGTACTCATCCCATGACATCCCTCCTTGACATGCTTCGGTGTAGGGTACCTGAACCCTAGCACCACTCCCAATCTGCTCCAACGTATAGCACTCGGACCACAACATCTATCTCAATCTGTTCCGATGTATGGTGCCCGGACCATAACATCACTCTGTATCCGCTCCGATGTATGGTATCCGAACCATAACATCACCCCTCAATCTGTGCCCTAGGACCTTTAGGATGCCCCCTGTATCAAGTATGGGTCCTCTGCTTTCAGTAGTACGGGCCCATACTACCTGCCACATCTACCCATACTTTCCACACGGACCATCCCAGAGTTCCTAAGTAGCTGATAAACCTGCTCTTTTTCACCAATCCCATTTTGCATGCTCGCTCCCCAGCGAAATCCTCTACTCTACCCGCGCACCCATCTTGGCTAGGTTAAATCTCTAGCCCATTCCGCCGTCCTCCCACTTCTTTGCTATCAGCTGCTGAAGAGCTCCTAATGATGCCAAACATCTACCTCCTGAGTATCGTCATACTCACTTAGTAGCTGTCTCCCATCATCGAGAACTCCACAAAGCACGAAGCAAGCAGCATTCGAGCATCGAAGCATACATAGGACTCCCTAGCTGTGATAGCTCCACCTTCTCGGCTCATCCTCGGAAGTACCACTGTACTCTGTAGCTCTACCCCTCGTGCGTTCTAACTAGATACTCTCACTCATCACATACACACAAAAGCATAACGCACATATAACAGCAACCCTAGACTAAGGCATCACAAATCAGGCCACTCTAGTCCTAAGATGTGAAATACTTAGCCTGTCTCTAGCATGCGATAATGTCTCATAAAGTGCATAACAGATATTTCATAATACAAAAGTAAAGGTATTTTGGGAAATCACCGTTTGGCTCTGGCTGATTGTACACACTGCTCTTTCTTGCTTTCTCTTTGAACTCTTATTCACTTTAGAAAACTATTTATTTGAAAACTTTTTCTTAATTCCTCAGTTTGAGTCCAGACTCACCTGTAGGCGCGTCCGAATCCCTCAAACCAAGGCTCTGATACCAATTTGTAACACCGTGATTTCCAAAAACAAAATTTTCTTTTAAATAATCAAATTAATATTAAAACACTTGTTTAAAATCTTATTCACATTCAAATTACAAAACATAGTTCCATTTTCGTTATAATAGAAGACCAGGATCCTCTAAAACACAACTCTCTCTTCGGTGTGTACAATCGAACCGTTGCCATCCCGCGTTACTGTAAGATCCTGAAACAACATAACATAAACAACGTAAGCACGAAGCTTAGTGAGTTCCCCAATATACCTTACGCACACACGCCTTCCGGCCCGGACCTTTCGATCCACATAATATTGCCTTCCGGCCCGGACCTTTCGGTCCACATAATATTGCCTTCCGGCCCGTAACATAATCGCCTTCCGGCCCATAACAGTATAAACATAACACATGTAACATAACGCACATAACACATAAGTCATACATCATACCGTTCTTCCTATCACATAAAGTCTCGCCTTCCGGCCCGTATAAGTATACATCATATATAAGCATACATCACATATAAAGCATCTATCTCTCTAGCCATAGCATAAATATCACACATACGACCTTCCGGTCTCACAATCAAACCCTTCCGGGTAAAGTATAGTGAGAAGACTCACCTCGCGGACACTGGAAGATAGCAACTCCTGAAATCCCTTGCACTTGATCCTCCGAGCTACAAGCTCCCTGAAACATCATATATCCCTTATTAATACTTCTATCTCCCACGTTAACTGACCCTAAGAAATCACATCGGTCATCTCCGGTCAACAGTCCATTGTCAGCTCGACTGGACTCGGCGAGTTCCCTGGCGACTCGGCGAGTCTGGTCGTTCTTCAATCCTCTAAAATTCCCCTTCTACTCGTCGAGTATCCCTTTTGACTCGACGAGTTACTCCTGGAAGAATCGCGGGGCCACCCCGACTCCACTCGCCGAGTCTGAAGAACAAACTCGGCGAGTCCCAATGAATCTTCAAGCTACTCGCCGAGTCTGATCATCCGACTCGGCGAGTCCACGCCATGCAGTCGATCGAACTGCTTTCTGAGGTACATATTTTCCCGAATATACAAACATGGATCCTTCTGGACCTCTAAGGGTCCCAATGCAAGGTTATAAACGTTGAATAACAACACAATAAACCATCTAGACTCCAAATGGGTTCCATAAACCCTAAATCTATATACACATCAATCACAGGAGAATGTAATCCGAATTATTACCTGAATGATGTACCTTCCATGTCCCCAAACTTCAAAACTCGAACTCCCTGCAGTTCCTTTAACTAAAACCCTTCTCCTCCTTGCACAACAATTCCTTCAAGGTCACCAATGGCCTTCAAGCTTGCTCTAGCCGCTCCAGTCGCCTAGGGTTCTTCCCAATCGATCCAAAGTCGTGAAATGACGACATAATAATCCTTATATACGACCCAATACTGAACGGCTAGGGTTTTCCGCTGAACAGCGTCGACTCGCCGAGTCCATATCTGGACTCGTCGAGTCCAGTCGTGAACCCGCGACCAAACCTGCGACCCTACTCGGCGAGTCTGGCTCCAACTCGTCGAGTCTCCCCTTTAAAACACCCCCCAAAATGCAACTTAACAATACTTGAGATTTTGGGCTGTTACAAACTCGTCGGAGATCGAAATGTCCCGATATCGTTTTTGGGCTTAGTTAACTAAAATTATATGTTTATTATCATTCAATGAGGATCCAAATCATTTAGGAACTCATGAATTTAGCCCAAAACATTTATTTCATAAGTTTTAGAAATATCCTCGTCGGGTGACGGAAACTCAATCGGGTGCGACCTAAAGCATCGTTTAAGGCCGGTATCGGGTAGAATTCTACCGTGTCCAAGTTTTAGGAACTATATAAACATGTTTAAGCACTCATTTGAACCTTTTTCCTTCTCTCTCTACTCTCTCTAACCTCTCTCCTAAATCCAAAGATTAAGTGTCCAAAACTCAATTTTAAGGCCTCAAATCCTTAAGGTACCTTCCTAGCCTTAATCTATAGCATGTTTAGCTTCCAAATTTGACATTTAATCATGAAATTGGACAATATATGTGAGTTTACGGCCCAGGAGGCTTCCTAGGCCGTAAACACCATTTTGAAGGGTTTTTAGCCCTTAAACTCCTTCCTAAACTCAATTGGACTTTAGATATGGCTAAAGGACTTCAAGATATGGACTTAGAACATTTAAAACTATGATTTTGAGGACTTTGAAGGAGTTTACAGCCAATGCATAAGCTTGGGCCGTAAACTCATATTAATGGGGTTTTTCATGCCTTTAAACCCTTCCAAATCACTTCTATGGCTTAGATATGAATTATAGGACCTTGGTTCTAGCATTTGGACACTTGAAACATGAATTTTGGGGGATTTAGATGAGTTTACGGCCAAGGTGAGTGCTTGGGCCGTAAACTCCCCAAAACTTGACATAAATCCAATTCTAAGGTATTAGAAAGCCATCCAACACCACCAAAAGCCTTGGAATAAATCAAGGGACCAACCAAAAATACTTTAAGGGCCTTAAACACATCATTTGTGGGATTTCTAAGAGTTTACGGCCAAGGCTTGTTCTTGGGCCGTAAACTCCAAAATTTTTGGTGTTAGAATGCAAACTAAACACCCCTAAGGCCCTTAGATGAATTTTAGAAGCCCTTTCATGCAAGTTTTAGACCTTGAAACACCTTGTAGCACCATATAATAGAGTTTACGGCCATGAAGGGGGTTTCATGGGCCGTAAACTCCATAAATCCCTCATATGTCCCATACAAATTCATTTCTAGGCTTGTGAGAATTTTTACAATCACATGCGATTGATTTTAACACCCTAATAACACTAAATCTTGGAGAATTGAGAGTTTACGGCCAAATACCCCATGCCTAGGCCATAAACTCCCTTATGTATTGTAAATGATGTTTTTAATTCAATCCAAGCCTTAAGAAAAATTAATCCAAGCATTTCCAAGTGTCCATATCCATTTATGACCCAAATTTGCACCATAAACCACCCTACCATGAGTTTACGGCCGTAAACTCATGGGGAATGGGTGTTTTGGACCAAAAACTCTTGTATAAGTTTATTCATGGGGAGTAAACTCATGTCCCAAGTCCCTAGTGTCATTTCACGTCCTTAAACGCCACCCGGGTCTTTCCAAACACTTGTATCGAAGTGTTTTTGTGACTAGAAGCAATTGTCCCTAACATATACATAAACTAAATCCTAATTAGATACAAATGTGTATCTTTACATTTAAATTAGGAACCTCGTGTATTTTCAAGCCCCGGATCAACTCTTAGCATCCAAATCGTTATACTTCTCGTCCGGTGAGTTCATACCCCTACGCCTTTTTCACTGTTTTTAACTGTTTTCAGGGGGGGATACAAGCAAACCATAACTGTTTTCAAATCATAACACTAATATGTTTCAAATAATATCTGACAAATTTATCAATACTTTTACTCCTTATGTATCATGTAGAGCATAAGGAATGATTTATCAATTACAGCTAAATGGATTTTAGTTAAGAAAATAACCAAACTAATCAAATTATTATGGGAATAATTTGGGGTTCTATAACGCTTGTTTTATATATATATAAAGTTATTAGATAAACTATGTCTGATTCAGTTTATCTCTGTATTATTTGAATATATTGTCAGATAATCTCAATGTATGTATCTATTTTCACTATATCATGTTTTATAATCTTTGTATGTTTAGTATTGTATGAGAATTCTGTGAATAGTTTAATACTAGCTTGTGAGATAGTCACTACCCTTTATGGATGATAAGTAAATCCTCTCCGGAAGTGTAACCAAAGTCTCCTAGAGGGAGAGCGAGGAGTTTGTGAATAGATCTATTCGGGACTGACAATCCCACACCTTAACTGCTAGCTACAGTTAGGCGGGCACGCCTGGGGTGACAAATTATGTATATCGTCCGATGTCTGACTAACGTCAAGGAGGTCTCGTTGTCGTATCAGCATGGTTACCCGACTCACAATATGTATTAATATAAATTTATTCACAGCTAGGATTTTGTTTTGTATCTATATCTTGTTCGGGATAATAATCCCATGGTTTTATATCTATATCTTGTTCGGGATAATAATCCCATGGTTTTATATCTATATCTTGTTCGGGATAATAATCCCATGATTTTATATCTAAATCTTGTTCGGGATGATAATCCCATGGTTTTATATCTATATCTCGTTCGGGATGGTAATCCCATGGTTTTATGTCTATATCTCGTTCGGGATGATAATCCCATGATCTTGTGTCTATATCTCGTTCGGGATGGTAATCCCATGGTTTTGAAACTAAATCTTATACGGGATGATAATCCCATGATTTTATCAATCTATCATATATCTAGTTTCGGGATAGTGATCCCATGGTTGATCAAGCTATCTTATATCTATTTTCGGGATAGTGATCCCATGGTCTTTATCGAATTATCTTATAACTGGTTCGGGATGTTAGTCCCAAGGTTTTCAAAATACTTTCTATCTACAGTTCGTGTAAAATATAGTTTTGCATATTAAACTATACTATGTGTTATTCAATAAATCTTGCAATTAGGAAAATATGGGATTTTCTTGGGGTTAACTTATATCTTGTAACAGAACTGTAACGAAAGATAACTTAACTACTTTACATAAGAAAATATGGGATTTCCTTGGATATCAAATCTTTTCAGAAAACTAAAGGAAACCGATATCTTTTCACAAAACAAAACCGCTTATGAACTCACCAGCTTTATGTTGATTTTCAAACTGCTTGTATTCTCAGGTCCAAGTTAAACAGGTACCCGGCGATATCTTTTGATGAAGATGGAGTGCTCCGAAGACTCGTCTCTTTTGTTCATATGATATATGTATAACTTGTACAATTTACTTTTGAACTAAATGTAAACTTTCATATATATGTAATGTAATGGTTGTTTACTGTGATTACTATGTACATTGGATTTGATACACAACATGGAGTCAACCCCGGGAACGTTTCCGGCTTTGGTTTTCGGGGTGTGACAGTAACTAGAACTTAAAACAGGATTTTCCGCATTATTACTTCCAAATTTGTTAATCTTAATAATTGGAGACACGTCCTCGGCAACACTCCACAGAGATACGCGAGTGGAGGACCGCCCCTGTAACTAGAATCTCCTGGAGGGAGAACGTGACTTGAGTGTATAGATCGATACGAGGCTGACTAAAATGAGACCAAGAAGCTTTATTACACAAAAGTTCTTTAAAGACCTTTTTTATCGCGGAATTAGACCTGCTATTAACGTCGGCTTATCTGTCAGACAGTTAAGGGCAATTCCTACGCCCCTCATCGGTCTGAATCCCCACCCCCGCATAACACTTACTATATTTTTCAAGAAAAACTGAAAAAAACGCTTCACTTCCTGACCTTACCCCGCACCTGGCTGCTAGCTACAATCGAACCGAAAGGTTCAAGGGTGACGAAAGTCATAAAATGATACCGGACTTCTTATTGCCATATCTAGTCTATCGTATGGTTATGGAACTCGCAATTTAGATAACAGAGATTTACTTGTTGGTAGTAATGAATTTAGTAAGGTAATAACCTTAAGAATTAGTTTACTTTCCACACAATAGTTTTATATACGTGTTAAAACTAACATACATTTCAAGGATAACCAGGCTTTCAGGAAACTTCACACAAACACTTTAAGTATGGTAGATACTTGAACATTACATTCAGATTCGATAACCAACCACAAACTTTTAAGGAAAATAAGGGTTTTTCCTGGGATAACTGAACTTGTTCTTAACCAGATTGTGTAACAAATGGATAACTAAACTTTACTCATAAGAAAATATGGGATTTTCTTGGATAACACTTTTTCAGAAAAACCAAAGGAAACGTCTTCATTTTCATAAACAAACCGCTTATGAACTCACCAGCTTTACGCTGATATTTTTAAAACTACTTGTATTCTCAGGTTCTCCTTAGACAGGTATCCCGCGTTCTTTTGTAGAAGACAGAGCATATGGAAATCATGTCTTTACTTTTGATTAAACTAATGTATCTATAAAACATGTATTATGTAATGATTCTATGTAATGTAATGTTTTGTGTTTACTATGCTTACTATGTACATTGGTTGTGATACTTTACATGACGTCCTCCGCCCCGGAACGTTTCCGCCATCGGTTTCGGGGTGTGACATTCACACACCCAACACACCACTACTTTTAAAAAATGTTCTTTATGTTCCCTCCTTATCAGAAAACATCTTCTCTATCTCTCGCTTATGTCTTGATAATAATTTTCTAATAGAATTTTATTCTTTTGCTTTTGTCATTATGGATCTGGCATCCAAACTTCCTCTCCTCCAGGGAACAGCAACTAAAGGGATGTATGAACTTCGATCAGCTCCTTCACCCACCATCTTCCTAACGCATCGTTCCAATCCCTCCATGTGGCACCATCGATTAGGCCACCCACAAAATTAAGTATTCAAGCACTTTTCTTCCTCTCTTTCTTTTGATTCAAGTTCTGTTGACAATTGTAACTCATGTCGGATTAATAAAAGTCATTGTTTACCATTCCACGAATCCTCTCTTACATCTAATGCACCATTAGAACTTATTTTTTCAGATGTTTGGTGTTCTCCAGTTGAATCCTTTGATCATTTCAAATACTACATTATATTTGTTGATCATTTCACTATATATATATATATATATATATATATATATATATATATATATATATATATATATATATATATATATATATGGCTTTATCCTATGAAAAGGAAATCTGAATCACTTTCCATATTCACTCGCTTTCAGCTCCTAGTTGAAAATTATTTCAACACAAAGATAAAACAACTCTTCTCTGATAATGGCGGTGAATACATAAAACTTGCCACCCACCTTGCATCATCAGGTATCTCTCATCTCACATCTCCACCCCCACACACCTCAACACAATGGCTATGTTGAACGACGACATTGATATATTGTCGAAACAGGCCTAGCCTTACTCTCTCACTCCAAAATACCAGTCACCTTCTGGCCATTTGCATTCACCACAGCGGCTTACCTCATAAATCGTCTACCTACCTCCACTCTACATAATCTCTCCCCATTCCGATGTCTCTTCCAAAAAGAACCAAACTACCTCAAACTAAAAAGCTTCGGATGTTTATGTTACCCATGGCCCAGACCCTATTCCCCTCACAAACTCCATCCAAAATCTACACCTTGTATCTTCGTTGGTTATACACCCACCCAAAGCGCATACTATACATATGACCCTAGCTCTTCTAAAGTTTACACATCTAGACATGTTATCTTCATAGAAAATGAATTCCCTTTCACCAAACCCACAAACACCTCACCCTCTCACTCACCAGTGAATCTTGATGACTGGGTTCCTCTTTCTCTTCCAATTCTCACCTCATCTACTCATTACCCACCATCACATACAGACCACACAACATCCTTCACTTCCACCTCCAGCCCCCTTTCCTCTCCTACACCAAACAAAACTATAAACCTCATTCCATCTCCCATCCATAATATCCATTCTCCCAACTCATCTCCTCCAGCTACAAGAATGAACACTAGACCAAACCCTAAACCAAACACACGTTATTTCAACTCTGATTTCAAATTTTATATTGCTTCTCCCTCTTATCCAATAGAACCTACCACAATCACTCAAGCCCTTAAACATCCAGCATGGCGCCAAGCCATGCAAGAAGAGTTTGATGCCCTGAAACGCAACAACACTTGGTCTCTCATACCTTCTTCTCAAGCACAAAACCTTGTTGGATGCAAGTGGGTATACCGAACCAAATATACACCAGATGGATCCATTAAATGCCTAATAGCATGCCTAGTTGCAAAGGGTTTTCATCAACACCCCGGTATTGACTACAAAGAAACTTTCAGTCCTGTTCTAAAACCAGCCACCCTACAACTTGTTCTCTCTTTGGCAATCTCACATGATTGGTCCATAAGGCAACTAGACATAAACAATGCCTTCTTGCAAGGAAACCTCCATGAAGATGTTTACATTTCTCAACCCCCAGGATTTGTCCATTCCTCATTTCCAAACCATGTTCGCAAGCTAAACAAAGCTCTATATGGTCTCCGTCAAGCATCTAGAGCTTGGTATAATGAACTCAAATCTTACCTAAAATCTCATGGCTTTAAAGCTGCAATCTCTAACCCATCTCTCTTTATTCTTCACCATAATTCCTTACTCATCCTAGTTCTTGCTTATGTATATGATATCATTGTCACAGGACCCTCTCCCACACATCTCTCACAATTTATTACTAATCTTGCTAATAAATTCTCTCTCAAAGATTTGGGTCCCTGATCTTATTTTTTAGGGATCGAAGTAATTCCTAACTCCACTGGTATTTTTCTATCTCAAAGGAAATACATCATTGACATCATTACTAGAGCCAAAATGAGTGATTGTAAAACCGTTTCAACACCAATGACTAGTTTTGAACCTCTAACCTTGACAGGTGGTACACCTCATTCATCACTAACTGAATATCGTGCCTTAGTTGGTGCTTTGCAATACTTATCCTTAACTAGACCAGATATATCTTTCACAGTTAATCGCCTGTCTCAATTTATGCATGCACCCACTTCCTTACACGGGAAAGCTTTGAAGCGATTACTAAGATATCTACATGGCACTTTACACCATGGTATACTCCTAAAACGCAACTAACCACTCACTCTCCATGCATTCACTGACGCTAACTGGGCTGGTGACAAAGACAACTACAGAAGTACAACCGGATACATTGTCTACCTCGGCTCAAATCCTATCTCATGGAGTTCAAAACGACAAAGTACTCTTGCTAGATATTCCACCGAAGCTGAATTTAGAGCAGTTGCATCTACAACAACTGAAGTTCAATGGCTTACATCATTACTCAGTGAACTTGGATATCAATCTGCAACTACACCAGTCATTTATTGTGACAATATAAGTGCCACCTCCAACTCAGCAAACCCAGTTTTCCATTCACGAATGAAGCATCTTTCCTTAGACATCAATTTTGTACGCGAAAAGGTCGAGCAAGGTTCACTCAGAGTTCAACACATCGCTGGAGATGATCAACTCGCCGATGCTCTAACCAAATCTCTTCCAAGACCACGTTTTCACTACTTACTATCCAAGATTGGTCTCATCTCCGGATCGTCCATCTTGCGGGGGCATATTAAGCCATAACAGGGACTACACCTTATTTACCCACATGTATTTTTACCTTGTCAAATGTTGTTATACTTTCCGTGTATATCGCAATTAGTTAGGTTTAACTTGTTATAAGTACCTGCTGTATGTTGCTCTGTAAATATACAATAACATAAAAAGAATTTCCATCTCGCCCTTTCTTCTTCTTCTCTGTATTCTTAATATGGAATAGCTAAAAGGATGAACATAATATTGAATTCGAGGACAAAGAGTTTGTGACTATATTCATGTCTGCCAAAGATGTTTTGGGAAGGTTCAGTTACCACTTGGAAGTTACCACTTGGAATGAGCATTTGTACAGACCACACTACACATAGGTACATATTCTATGGGTATAACTTTTGGTTGGAATGTCTATTTAGATTTAAAATTTAATTCTTTTTATTGTTCTAGTTAGATAAAAAAAAGTTATGATTGCTTATATAAAAAATATATAAAAATAATGATAAGGTGAAAACAATTAGCTTTGATATCCTGACTTCGGAGGACCGTAAGTCATTAAATATAAAGTCAAAAACGACAAAATTATTATGTAAAATCATATACAAACTCTAAACTACACGTTGAAAAATGTCGCATGCTAAAACGACTTCAAACGAATGAGATATGAATGTTTTATAATTTTTACATAATAAAAAATACAAAAAATATTTGAAAAACAGAAAAATTCCAGCTTTGATATTCTGACTTCAAGGGATTGTAAGTCATTGAATATAAAACCAAAAACGAAAAATTATTGTCTAAAATCATGTAAAAACTGTAAACTACATACTAGAAAAATCTACATGCCAATCCGACTTAAAAAAAATGATATTTTCATTTTTTTTTTTAAATTTTCATAGAATACAATATACACACACAAAAAAAGTTGAATGAGATTTGATCTTTTAAAATTTCAGTCAAAACAGGTTTTTTACACGGACCCAGATGAACAAATTTTGTTTTGTATCCAG
The DNA here is from genome assembly GCF_002870075.4 of Lactuca sativa. Taxonomy (NCBI): domain Eukaryota; kingdom Viridiplantae; phylum Streptophyta; class Magnoliopsida; order Asterales; family Asteraceae; genus Lactuca; species Lactuca sativa. Next base: position 177,660,912 of record NC_056627.2, on the reverse strand, counting down.
ACCTTTTTCTCACCATACAACGAATTCCGAACCAACCCTAATCTAATAAATCGTACGTGTCCGTGCCGAGTGCCTAAGTTCCCTGTCTAGTCTGGTCCGTAGGTCCAAATGCTCACCCTAGTTAGCATAGTAGCTTACTTAGTCAACCATGGACCCTTAATCACATATGGTTCAAGATTCTAAAGGAGGAATGAGAAGACCAATATTTATCTTTGACATACTTGAAAGTTTAAATCGTATCTATTATATAATATTAGGATCAAGGTTAATAATAAAGAGTAGACAGAGGAAAAGGCGACAAAGTGTATCTTGATTAGGTATTAGTTGGATGTTATAAGATATGATTTCTTGGGATGATTAGATATAATTATCATGAGAAGCGGGTATATCATGTTCACAGAGAATGTCCTCTATAAAGTTACGGTTGGAGAAAATCTTGAAGGAAAGTAGAAACCAGACGGGAAATATTAATTTCTATTCAATTCAATTACGGAGAATGACACTACATGACCTGTCTGTACTCTAGAGATATGTGAAAGTTTTAGGAAGAAATAGAAGCTACGATGAGTATGAGGAATTTGGAGATAGTGGGAGCATAGACGATAACTGATTTTAGAGAGTGAAGCGATGAATGAGGCAAAACTGATACCCCAACTAGCATAAGATCTACTATAGAAAGAGGAACTCCAATTAGATATTCTCCAAAAACAGTTTACATGTCGAATGTGGAGACAAATTATTATCTAAAGGCCTTGAGCATGAAAGATTCCATATAGTGGAAGAGTAATGGTGGATGAGTAAAGCTCACTTGAAAATAACCAAATTTTGTCCTCCGTCAATCTACAAACAGAGAATGAATGACTACAAAAGATGTGGGTACTGAAGTTCAAAGACGATGATGGACATGATAAAGAAGGACAAGGACAAATTAGTGATCTTTGGTAATGTGCTTCAAAAGGTCTATATTAAGAGCAACAAGATGTAAAGATTGCATTCCTGCATTGAGACCTTGATGAAGATATATACATGGTACAACAAAAAGGTTTTCAGATAGCTAGTATAGAAAGCATGATGGGCAAGTTAAAGAAAAATCTATATGGATGGAAGCAAGCTCAAAGGTAATGGTACTTTATTTTTTATAGTATTATGTACATAAATTACTATGTGAGTTGTTAGACGGATCTTTGTTGCTTCCTAAAGAAGTTTAGTTCCTCGTATATCATCCTTAGATTGAGTGTTGATGACATTTTGATAGCTGGATCAAGCATACATGAGATCGGCAAATTGAAGTAGTAGTATTTCAAATAGCTCAAGATAAAGGACTTAGAAGCTACCGAAAATATTTTATACATGAGACTAGTCAGAGGCAGCTGCTGGTATTCTAAAGCGCACCTAACAAAAGTGTATCAGGAAAGTCATGGCGAAATTATACATGACAAATATTAAGGCCAAAAGCACACGTTTGAGGAGTCTTCTGATATTCTCAAAGAAGGAATCCCAAAGAAGGATCCAAATAAATAAGAAATGAATAAAATTCCTTATGTCACAACAATTGGTAGTTTGATGTTTATTATGGTACATACTATGCCATATGTTACTCTTGTAGTGAGATTTATTAGTTGATTTATGTCAAATCTAGGAAAGAAGCATCGGGAAGGAGTCAAGTGGTTTCTATGCTAGTTGAAAGGCACTCTCCTGGTTGCTTTATATTTCAATAAAAAAGAACACAAATGTAGATTTTGGGAGGTTGGGTAGATTCAAAGAAAATAACACAATTTATGGGTTCACTATTGTGGGTACATCCATCAGCCGGATGTCCAAATTACAAAAGATTGTTGCTCTATAATTCATAAAAGTATAATATATGGCAATTATAGAAGCTGCCACATAGCTTATATGGTTGAAGAACTCCGAATCAGAGTTTGGCAAGAAACAATATAACTATGTCCTACATTATAATAATCAAAATGCGCTTAACATGGAGAAGAATCTAGAGTGTCGTAGCATTCTAATAACCAAACTGCAGTTTACATGTTCTGGAGTAGTTAGTTTTGTAGAAATGCCGAGGGCATTGAAAGGTTTTTTTGAAAAATGACTAAATGGTAAAACTCAACATGTCATTTTTATTTTTTTTAAGTGCGACATAATCAAATAAATCTAAAATTTCGTTGTTGATAGTAATAATGGTCTGATTAATAAAAAAAACAATAAATGGTGTCATTCCATTAGAAGATTTTAAATATCACTTTGGTTGCTACGGTTACCAAAATATAGTAACATTTATGTACTCTGTCCATTATTTTTGTTATTCAATCTCAAAATACATGCCGTTATTTGTTTGAGTTTCTTACCGTTAGGCAACGGTCACTCTTGTAATTAATTCAAATTGATATAAGACTATGAAGAATATGACCGTTTTGTAACGGTCTAAAAAATACATATTTTTAGTAACAAATTCTCGGTAAATCTGCATACTTTTGCCATTACACTCCTCCCCTCCCCTCTTGAATTCCTTATCTTCAAAGTATATTCTTTCACTTTCTAATTTGTTCTCTATATCATCATTTTTGTAATTCGTTCAAGTAGTTTCTCCTTGCTTAGATGTAGCTTTGTTGATGATTACTTTATTCAAGACAACTTGTTGACAACCACATGATTGTTTCATATAGCCTCCAGACCTATAAATCCATTTAACCTCTTCTTAGCTTATTTGATTTCCTTTTTCAGAAAGAAAAAAAAATGTATTTGGCTACTTCATGTGTAAGTCTTCCAAAATTTATTGCAATTCATAACTTGGATCAACAAATCCTGCATTGAGGAAGGGAATTGAATTTTCCAGGGCTCAGAAAGTCTCTAAAGAAATTGGTGAGTATAGTTATCTTGTATAGTCATCCCCATGATAACCTCAAGCTACTCGAAATTTTTTGGTATTGTGGTCGATTGAAATGCGAAAACCAACCATAATCTGATTCTAGATTTGGATTCCTATTACATGGCTCCTGATTCCTATTCTTTCTGTACAAAGTTAGGGATCTAATAACAATTTCATAAAAAGCAAGCTTACTTGAAATGTCTAAGCTTTAAATAACAATCTTTCTTGCTCCTGATTCCGGATCCATACAAAAACTACTCCCTGAGTAGAAAGTTTCACATATGGGTCCTCCAAGAACACCAACAGCTTCACCCATGGACACCCCATGCATGTACAAATTGAATAATTTTTTTGAGTACTGATCGTTATACATCTATTTTCTGTTTCAGGTAAAATCATTACCATCAAAAACATTATCTTCAGAGTTTGCTAATGCAACAGTAAGTTGAAGTTTCTCACTGATTTCTGTATATTTTCCTAAACAAGAAAACACCTTACAGAAGTGAGGCTTTTCCATCAACTTTCTAAAGACTGAAGCAACTGCAGGTTCTAGATGAGTACTCTTCAAGTCTTTTTCAAATATCTTGAAGTGAAGTATGCAATACTCAACAAGTAATATGCTTTCTTCTGTTCCACGTTCAATATACTGCAAAAAGAGAACATTATATCAGCTTGAGATGGATGCTTTCCGATACATTGTCAATGTGTCATGGTCAATTTGAAATTTATGTGCCGGATTTGATGTTAATGTTCAGAATTCACCGAGACAGATGGAAGAGGACGGATGCACAAATGACGATGTAATGATGTTTGATTATAGGTTTTACAAGTGTAGAAATTATTTAGCTCTGACGATGTGTATTTGCTAATTGAAGTCTTCATTTAACAAATCCATTTTTTTCTCCGTTTGTTATGACGTGAATTGGTAAGGCTATCATTAGAGATATTTGAAGAAAAAGAGAAAGCACATCAGGTGTTCAACAAAATTCCTTTTTGAAATCTGGGTATTAAATGCCAATTTGAAATCTGGGTATTTGTAACTGGAACTTTCCCCACCAAGGGATACCTGGACAATTTCATTGAGATCATCTTCTCTCTGAAGCACCTCAAGAGCCCTTTGTCATGATGTTCTGAACAACCAATAAACTTAACATACCAAAACAAAACAAAACAAAATACCCTCTAAAACAAGTACTACTGTCGGTGCCCAACTTAGTCCCACTCACATTGTGTATGTATGTAACAACAGATTTGATACTTTTTTTAGAAAATAGAGCAAAAGGATGTAACTTAGGGCAATGTTTGCCAAAACTTTTTATGACTTTGAGATTATGAAGAATATGAATTATTGAAAGATGATGAAATTTTTTAAAGCATTAAGATGAAATCAACCACCACAGACGAAGTTAAAATAAAATAAGTTACTTAAAGAACATATATATATAATAAAATAATTCAAATTATATTTATGAGAAAATATTAGACTTTGTATGGTTCTATTGTAGGGATTGTTTGATATGGTTTCTAATTGGTTCCAAGTGGGGTCCGGGTAAAAAAAAAACCAATTATACATGTTTAATATTGCTTTTTAACTATTGGACTCGGTCCAAAGGGCTGACTCGGTCTGTGAGCAGTTTTCTCTTCAAAATTGAAGAACCTACTCTTTCTTCCTTCTTCACTCGCCATCACCCCACATAACGATTGTGGATCAAACAAGCCCTTGAAGGTTTTTTCTTCTTCTTATTGGTCAAATGATTATTGTTACTTCTATGTTCATGTTTGGTTAAGTTATATAATCTTGATTTATGCGCAAAGGGGAAACCAATTCGGATTGAGCTCAGAAATGAGGATGTTGCTCTTCGCTTGAAGATGAACGAACTGTAGGTGTGTTTTCTAACCTTCAAAATTGATCTGATTTCTGAAGTTTTCTACTCGACTTCCTTCAATTTCATTCGGATTTACTCAATTGTTCTCAATTCACACAAAAGGTATCACCTTCTTTCGCGTTCTTCTTTTAAACCAGCTCACCGGATACAAAAACTACAAACTCATCAGATTTGTTGGTCATTTGATTTTAAAAATACAAATCATTTGATTTTAAAAATCCGGTATTTCACTTGTTCATCGAGGGTTTCTTGTTCTTGTTGTTATCTTTACTCATCTGACTTATAATTGTTTGATTTTAATAGGTAAGTTCATACTTTTTATTTGGTGTTAATTGTTTAATATAATGCCAAAATAAGTTTTTTTAAGCCAAATAATGATGTAAATTTTAGATTGATTAATGCATACAATTTGCTATTTGTTAGGATAATCGAACTTGATTAGTTATATAATACATTGGTTAAGTGTGATGTTGAGAGCCTTGACAATTTTACCCTTACATTGAATTGATTCTTGTTGCTATTTTGAAGTGATACTATAGTTCTTACATTGAAATTTTGTGTACATATTCATGATGTAATGTTATAAAATAAACAGTATCATAAAAGAATTATTATAAAAATGTTTTTTAAGGGGTAATATAGTAAATTTTCATAGTCAGACGCTAAATCAGACAACATGTTCACTCGAAAGTTAACTCGGTCAGAACTTCTGACCCAGTCAGCTCTATGGCTCTACCCTAGTAAGCAATTATAAAACGACCTCTTAGAGATTTTAATTGTTACTTACAAAACATATATGTAATAAAATAATTATAAATATATTTGTGATGCAATGTTGCTGCATTAACCTGTCAATGAAATCAGTAATCAAAAACAATTTTAAAATTTGCCTATATGTGGTAGTTTTATATACGTTCAGTTATTAATTAAGTTGAAAATCATAAAAAATGCAAGAAACATAAGGATGGTCTCGCAGTCGTGTTGTAGGAATCATAGTCACAAGGAACATGGAACATGTTGAAACGTGGAAAAAAACCGAAACGAGGATCTTTAATTTTTTGTTTTTAGTGCGGAGGGGGTAGCTTCATTCGGAACGTGAATCTCATACGCAAAACGTTGTACCAAGTTACTCTAGTACGAAGTACCACATATAAATGGAAAAATATACATTGTGATTTAGTAATGCATTAAAGTAAAAATCATATTATGTAAAACATAATTATTTCAAATGTCATAACATCAAAAAAACATGGTTCGTTAATACAATAGTAAAAAACACAAACATAACATGAAATTAATCACCCTTTTGCCTTCCCATTCCCAACCACACTAGCATCATCTACGTTTAAATTCTACCATTGCATGTCCTCGAATCTTGCACTTGGCCCTTCCAAATATGCATTTTTCAGATTCATATGCCATTTTTTGCGTGGGCCTGTTTTGTAACTTATAGAAAATATGATTGTAGGTGAATACTAGAATGGATAAATACAAGTTTTTCAGCCCTTTTACTATTTAAGCGGTTTCCCTTAGCATTGTGTATGTGTAGTGTCCTAATTTTCACAATAAATTTTTAGATAAAAGCCATTTTCAAATTTCAACCATCCACAAAACTGTTGTTTCAAAACATAAACCAAAAAAGAAAATCAGAGTATCATAACAATGCGGAATATTAAACATAAAAATTATTGATCAATGTGTACAATCATGTGTTCGCCTTCCCACGATCCTCAGGTATTCAAACGTTTAATCCGCAATTGTAAGCCAAAGCTTAGCGAGTTCTGTAGATGTTAGTTGTAAAAGTCGAATAGTGTGTCTTGTAATGATTCGTATTTTGTATGTTATTTTACTAATTCAATTGTAAATGCGAAGTGTAGCATGCGAAGTTTCATAGTATAAGACTTAGTATACTTTTTGTAAGATCCCTATAAATAGGGACTTAGGCTTGAAGTAGAGTAACAATATCGAAACACAAAAACTCTCTTCAGCTTATTCTGTAATCAGTCTTAATAAAACCAGATCTGATTAATATTTACTTCGTGTGTTCTTTATCATTCATGATTCAAATCTATTGTTTCGCATCTTAATTCTCGATAACAATTCTCATCAATTGGTATCAGAGCAGGATTCAAACTGCTTAGATCTGATTTTCGTATAAGAATCATTTGCTTTTTGAGTTACAAAAAATTACTCAAAATTTTCCGCGCAATTTTGGTTTTGAAAATCACTTTTGATCTTCAGATTTGAATTGATTCTGCATTTGAATTGTTAAGTCGAGTATTCGATTAGCGATTTTTGATCAATTCGTTTGATCGATTTCTGAAATTCATCAAGTTCTCAAGTTTTCAGAAATTTTTTTGTTCATCAATGGCGAACTTCAACATGAACACGATGACTTCTTTCTCTCATTTGCTTGGTTCTTCAACCAAAATTCCGATGTTGATTACAGAATACTATGATCAGTGGGCTGATAGAATGGAAGATTACTTAAATGGAATTGATGAAGAACTTTGGAATTGTATCAATGGAACAGTTCAAGCTCCTGCAAGTATTCAACAAAATGGTTCATCCACTGGATCTCCTGATGTTGAAGATCAACGAAAACGACTGAAGGATAATGAAAAGAGGTGCATGAGGGAACTAAGAGGTGCTCTTCCTCCTGTGGTTTACAATTACATTCGTAGTTGTAAAACAGCAAAAGACATCTGGAATACTCTAAAAGAGAAGTATCAAGGTAGCGAAAAGACGAAGATCAATTATGTGAAGCAATGTCTGATTGAACTAAAGGAATTCAGAAAAAAGGATGCAGAAACTCTCGAAAGTTACTATGATCATCTGAATGAGCTTGTGTTTCGCTGCAATAGGTATGGTATCACTAGATCTATCATGGAATTCAATTTAACTTTCATTATGGGACTTCGCAAGGAGTGGCGAAATGTGAGCATGATGATTAAGAATCAACAAAGTTTTGATACAACCAAATTGAATGATCTCTACAATCAACTGAAAACACATGAATCTGAGGTCTCAAAAATGTATGAAGAATCAAAACTAGTTATTCGTGGTCCTTTGGCTCTAGTTTCAAAGGTATCAGAAAATGATGAAAAAGATGGATCAGATGATGAAGGATTTTTGATGAATTCCGATGATGAAGCTGTAGCATTCTATTCAAACAACAGAGTTAAAAAGTTTTTCAAAAAGCCTTTTAATCCAAAAGGAAATATGAATGATGTGAAGAATCTTACCACAAGGACTGGAGGGGATGAGAGGAAGAAGATGGAGAAAATTGATGAAAAACAGAAAAATGCGAATGAAGAGAAAAAGTTGAAAGGTGATTCAGGAATCCATTGTCATTATTGCAATGGTGCAAATCACTTCGCAGCTGACTGCATGTTGCGAAAGAGAGAAGAGAAGAAAGAAAAAGTCAAAGATGAAGCATACTACTCTGAGAAGATTGAAGAGTTGCGTGCTAAGACTAAAGGAGTGTCATTGGTTGCGAAGGGAGAAACTACTGAAGAAGAGAGTGGAACTTATCAGATCTGGTCTTCAGGATCTGATGATGAAGAAATGAGACATCCCACACATGGAGCAATGTTCGCAAGCTTTGAGGATTGCGAAGAGAACATTTCAGGGAGATGTTTTGTGTCAAAATCCACTGACAAATCACCCATGACAACCAAGGTACGTACAATTCTTGAATCTTTTAATATTCCTTTATCTGCTTATGATGCTGAAATTGTTTCATTTGATGATACTGTTGCTTTTTTTGATTATGTTATTGTGTCTGCTAGTAATGAAGATAAGAAATTAAATGTGCAACTTAGTGAGACCCGAAGAGATTTAGAAATAAAGAAGAGCAGAGTTGAAAAATTAGAATTGCAAGTCAAAAATATAGACTGTGATAGGAATAATCTTACTAATGATGTTAGGTTATTACTAGCACAGAGAAACATATATTGTAATTTTGCAAAACGTTTGTATGCAAAATTAACAGCTTTACATCACTCTTCTGATATTAGCAAAGAACAACATAGAAAACTTTTACCTTTTCTTGAGTATGAACGTGAAAAAGTTGATGTTGTTTCTTATGATTGTGAAAGCACAATTGCTCAATTTGACAAAATACCTGATGATAGATATGCATATGGTATTGTCAAAATTGATGAATTTCTGAATGCTGATGAATTGGTTAACATTGTCAATGAAAGTTTGACAAAGAGTGAACAAGTGAAAATCATAAAGAAATCTGAAAATTCAACTCTTGCCTCACAGTTGAATTATGCTGATATTGATGAAAATACTGATAATGTAAGTGAAATCAGTGAAATAGAAGAGGAAGAAGAGGTTGATTGTTCTCAATTGTCAATCATTAATATCACATCTAAGATCAAAGGTAAAGAAATAATAGTTGATTCAATAGTAGAGGATGAAATTGATAAATCTTCAACTTCGCAACATTGTATGTTTGATAATGTGGAAGTTGAAAGCTGGAAATCTGATGACACAGATGTAAATAAAGAAGAAAAGAAAGTTTCAACTGAAACACCTCAAAGGATTGTAGTTGATCAAGTGTTTGAAAATACAAAAGAATTTTGATAAAATTTTAAATGATAAAGGCGCACATTATTTGGAAACCAACACTGTGGTATATCCAAATTTTGTATGTACTGATAAAACAATTTTTCCAAATCAAGTTTTTGTCACTACTGGAAATGCTGAGAAAGTTCATCCTGATTTCAATAAAATGATTGAAAAAGATAATCAAAAGTCCACAACTGAAGGTTTTTTCGCAAATCAAAACACAGAAGAAAACAATTTAACGAAAAATACTTATGTGTTTCAAAAACAAAAATCAACACAAAAATGGGTGGTTAAAGATGAAAAATCAAACTAAGTTTTTGAAAAAGATGAAAAACCAAAGGTTGAAGTGAAACTAAATTCTCATGAATTCAAATTGATGGTTGGAAATTTTTCAACAGAAAATAATGTTTCAAAAAGAAAAGCAAGGAAAGCAATATTCTGGCAAGTAGTGTCTAAGGAAAAATCAAGAGATGAAAAAGAACAAATTTCAAAAACATCATCAAGTTTTAATAAACAAATCAATTCTGTTGACAAGGTTCCATATGTTTGCAAATATGACAACAATCGAAAATTTGAGAATTCTCAAAAATTTGCAAATAATCAAAAGTTTCAAAATGTTGGCAAATTCACGAATACTTCCTCAAGTTTGAAGAACTCAACTCAAGTCAAAAACAAATTTTCACCAAAACAACCAAATTTTCCAAATCCTTCAATATCAAAACCAAACAAAGTTTCATATACAAAAGGAAAATCTGATGTTAGAACATTCAATCATTGGTTTGAAGGAAAAGGAAAGAAATATCAAAATGGAAAATTTTCAGAAGAACAAATCAAAAGTGCATTTGATAAGTACACAAATAATTCTTCAACTGAGAGTACATCATCTAATAATTCGCAAGTTCCAGTTCAAAAATGGAAACCAGTTATCAAAAATGCGAATGTTGTGAAGGATAAGATTACAATTAATGGAAATCGAAAATTATTGAATGATTATATTTCAAAATCTAGAACTGATGATGTTGATATAATTGATTCGGTTACAAAAAAAGTGAAAACATGGTTCTTAAATTCCAAAAATTTGTTTCATTCTACTAATGATGGACCCAAAAAGTCTTGGGTTCCTAAATTTTTTCAATAAATGCAGGTGATATGTGACGAGCAATATGACATGAAATGGTACATTGATAGTGGTTGCTCTCGTCACATGACTGAAAGGAAAGAAAATTTGCGAGATTATAGAAGCTTGGAAAATACTGGAGTCGTCAAATTTGGAAATAATCACAAGTGTCAAGTGAAAGGATATGGGAAAGTCACAAATGGAAACTTCACAGTCAATAGAGTGGCATATGTTGAAGGACTTCAACATAATTTGATAAGTGTATCACAACTTGTTGTGGGTACTGGAAATCAAGTTGTATTCAATGAAGAAGGTAGTATCATTTCAAATGTCAAGACGAATGAAATACTCCTCAAATCCAAAAGATATGGTGATATGTTTACACTGGACATCAAACCGATTGTGGGAAAACCAGATGTGTGTTTACTATCAAAAGCATCAAATGATCTTAGTTGGCTTTGGCATAGAAGATTGTCACACTTGAACTTTCGAAATATAAATAAACTAGTAACTGAAGATTTAGTTCGAGGATTACCAGTACTGAAATTTGACAATGATTCTTTGTGTGCAGCTTGCGAACAAGGAAAACAACATCGAAAGGGTCATCCGATTGTGATAGATTCAAAAATAGTAGAGCCATTGCAACTACTTCACATTGATCTATGTGGACCATCAACTATTGCAACAATAAACAAAAAAGCGGTATATTTTAGTTGTTGTAGATGATTTCTCTAGATTTACGTGGGTGTTTTTTCTCAGGTTGAAATCTGAAGTTGCTCAGACGATGATTGATTTTATCAAAAAGATTGAAGTTAGTCTGAAGAAGAATGTGCAAAAAATTAAAAGTGATAATGGTTCTGAGTTTAAAAATCAAACTCTTGACAGTTTTCTCACAAGCAAAGGCATTTCGCATAATTTTTCATCACCCTATACACCACAACAGAATGGCGTAGTTGAAAGAAGAAATCGATCTCTATGCGAAGCTGCCAGAACAATGTTAACATATGCGAATCTATCTCAATATCTTTGGGCAGAAGCTGTGTCCACAGCATGCTTTACTCAAAATAGATCATTCATTCATCGAAGATTTAATGTTACTCCATATGAAATAATCAATAATCGGAAACCTAATGTAAAATTCTTTCATGTTTTTGGTTGCAGGTGCTTTATCGTTAATCTAAAAGATAATTTGTCCAAGTTTCAAGCTAAAGGTGATGAAGGCATCTTTTTAGGATATTCACAGAATTCAGTTGCATACAGAGTGCTAAACAAACGAACAAGAAAAATTGAAGAAACGTTCAATTTAACATTTGATGATTTCTATCTTAAACAGATTGATAGTAAATTTGATAATAAACCAATACTTGTAGATTCACATAATCCAATTGATAATTCTGAAATCAATGATTTTGATTATGACTTGATTTTTGGAATTCCTGATAGGGCCATTGATGCAGAAAGTAATGCTCTTGATAATCAAACATCAGAATCTTCAAAACATACTGATGAATCAACGATAACTTGTGAAAGCACATCAGATATTCACAAGGAACAAGAACATCAAGTTGAGGGGGAGCCTTCGCAAAATCAACAAGAACATCAAGTTGAGGGGGAGCCTTCGCAAAATCAACAAGAACATCAAGTTGAGGGGGAGCATTCGCAAAATCGACAAGAATATCAAGATACAGATCATGTTGTGGGGGAGCATGATGAAACAGAGACAATTAATCTTGATAATAATGAAGAATTTCATGAAGTTAATGATAATTTTTCTGTTGCAGGATCTGAAAATGAAGATATATTTGAAGATGCACCATTAGAATTTGATCCAAATTTTCCACCACTCGAGAAATGGACACAAAATCATCCAAAAGAACAGGTAATTGGAAATCTACAAGAAGGTGTGTTGACTAGAGCTCAAATTCGTGCGAAAAATGAGGTACTGAATGCAAACCAAGAACTTTGCATGTTTAATGTTTTTATTTCGAAAATAGAGCCAAAAACTATCAAGAATGATATGGAACACTCAGATTGGGTTGTTGCTATGCAATCTGAATTGGCAGAATTTGAACGAAACAAGGTTTGGAGATTAGTTTCTAAACCCTCTGATTTTTCAATTGTTGGATTAAAATGGATTTTTAAAAACAAAACTGACAAAGATGGCAATATTATTCGAAATAAAGCAAGACTAGTAGTAAAAGGTTATTCGCAACAAGAAGGCATTGACTATGAAGAAACATTTGCACCTGTTGCAAGACTTGAAGCAGTTCGCATATTTTTAGCCTATGCAGCTCACAAAGACTTTGATGTTTATCAAATGGATGTTAAATGTGCATTCTTAAATGGAAAACTCGAAGAAAGAGTGTATGTTGAACCACCACCAGGGTTTGTAAGCAGTGAGTATCCTGATCATGTGTATGTCCTTGACAAAGCTGTATATGGGTTAAAACAAGCACCAAGGGCCTGGTACGCAACACTTACAAATTTCTTTTAACAATCTAAATTTAAACAAGGATTAGTTGACCCCACATTATTTCTCAAGAAAGTTGGGTGTCATCTAATGCTTGTTCAAATTTATGTTGATGATATTATATTTGGTTCAACTGATCTAGCATTGTCAATTGAATTTGAAAATTTAATGAAAACTCAGTTTGAAATGAGCATGATGGGAAAAATTAATAATTTTCTTGGTTTAAATATAAGGCAGAACAGAGAAGGAATCTTAATCAATCAAGAAAAATATACGAAGAACTTGCTTGAAAAGTTTGGAATGCTAAATAGCACAAAGCTAAGAGTACCTATGGCAGTAGGAACAAGACTAACTCCTTCGTTAGATGCTCCTGCTATTGATCTAACACTGTATCGTAGCATGATAGGGTCTTGATTGTACTTAACTGCAAGTAGACCTGATATTATGTTTTCGGTTTGTTGTTGTGCTAGATTTCAAGCTAATCCAAGAGAGCCTCATTTGACTGCAGTGAAAAATATTTTTCGATATCTCAAGGGAACTGTTTCTTTAGGACTATGGTATCCTGCGAAAACAGGCTTCTTCATTCAAGCTTTTTCAGACTCAGATCTAGGAGGATGTACTTTGGACAGAAAAAGTACGACTGGTGGATGTCAACTTTTGGATGGAAAGTTAGTGAGCTGGCAATCAAAGAAACAAACTTGTGTGGCTATATCAACCGCTGAGGCAGAATATATATCTGCAGCTGCTTGTACTTCGCAAATTATCTGGATTCAGAGTCAACTTCGTGATTATGCAATAAACATGAAAAAGGTTCCTTTGTATTGTGATTCGCAAAGTGCAATTCGCATTTGTCACAATCCAAAACAACATTCAAAGACAAAACACATTGCTCTTCGATATCATTTTATTAAAGATCATGTGGAAGATGGGAATATTGAAATTCATTTTGTCAAAACAACTGAACAACTTGCTGATATTTTTACAAAACCTCTTGATGAAAAATCATTTGTTCGAATTTTAGCAGGTTTGGGGATGATTAATGTGAATTCAATTTTGTCAACACAAGAGTAAAAGCTTTGTTCAGCAGCTAAGAGTAGAAGTCATTCAGAGGTTACTGTTCATTCAGAAGGCTTCGCATGGCTTCGCAACCACAGTTTTTCGCATCTGGCTCATAATCACTATGGTAAGGTTTACGCATACTGTTTTAGTTATGAAAAATCGAAAATCCAAAAAGATTTTATTTTTTTGTTCTTTAAATTTGAAAAATCAAAAATACAAAAAGATTTTATTTTTTTTGTTCTTTAAATTTGAAAAATCAAAAATACAAAAAGATTTTATTTGTTTTGTTCTTTCGTTTTTGAAAAATTCCAAAATCACAAAAATATTTGTTATCTTTGTTCTTTAAACTGTGTGTTGAGAATTTAATACAGGGCTACAATGCGAAGAGGTCATACATTTGTGTTTCTATGGGAAGGTATTAAATTTCTTTTACAAACTAGTTAGGATGTCCCTAGAAGCATGCTACTGTATGTAGACCTCAAGTCTCGAATGATTCTATCTGTGAAAAATGAAAGCCTTGATGAAATTATCTCATGAACATTTCTACCCAACAAGGCTTGTATTCACATAAATCAACAAGAGCTACCTTACTCTTCTCAAATGAGTTAAGAGTTTTCTGTTTTGTCCACATCATAACAGAGGTACACTTTGCTTCTTAACCAATCTTTTAAAACCAAAATGTTCTTCAAATCCAATTTTTTTTTGAAAAGATTTGTCCTTGAGGTCTTTGGTAAAACCAATCAAAACCTAGACAAATCACAACTCTGTGTTCAAGATCTAACATCATGAGTTCGTGATGAAAGTGAAACCCAAAAATCATACACCTTTAAGGAATTGACGGGGAACTTTGTTCCAGATTTTTACGAAACCTTTGTTTCAGTATCAAAAATTTCGAAACTTCAAATCATATTCAATTCGCATGCGTGGTCTTGATCAAATATTTACAACCAAGAATATTTGTTACCCAACAAGATCCAAAACAAATTTTCTCTTGAATATGATTTCAATGTAAGTTTCATTCGCAAATTCTTGTCATGATAAATAATTTCACAAGCCAACTTGTCACTGACTACACTGGTCAAACAAGTAATTTCATTTACAATTTCTCACCTTATGTTAAGGCTGATATGTAATGAAATTTCAAACCAACCCAAAATGACTTTTAAAAGAAGCCCTTCGAAACTTCTTTACAAGTATTCGATTGTAATTCACGGGAAACTACACAAGTTGTTGATTATCTCTCTTGATAATTAACGAAGCAACCTTTGCCTGGGGTTTTACTGCCTTCATGTCAAATTAACTTTTTGACATCACCATATTCCAAAAATTTCTTGATTCTTATCTTATTTCATTGGCACAATGCACACACGAAATCCTTGAGGTTTTGAGTAAAACCAACTCAGACTGATGATTTCGCAAGTCTGGCATATGACTTCGCTTTAAATCCCAAAAGTGAAAGAGCCTTGCTTCCATGCGAAGGGTTTTACCGGTTCGGATTCTATAACGGATACTTGACAGGCTGTCTACTAAAAATGGTTGGTATTCTATCCAGTTTTCGAGGAGATGTGACAGTTACTTTTTACTGCATAGTGATCTTTAACAGCAATGATCCGAGATTCAAGGTGCCACATCGGATAACATTAAATGCATCCCGCTTTAATTTCAAATCAAATTTTGAGTAACCTATAAAAGGGGCATGAAGAACACTGTGTACGTTTACGCAAACAAGAATTCTCACAAACCTTCAAAGCTTTCATCTTGATTCTAAACTTCCAATTTCTTTCAAACCCTAACAATGGCAGCCACAAACTCAAACACTGATGAGGTCCTTTCTCAATCCCTCATGAAGATTCAAATCACAAACTATCAAGTTGATCCCAACATATCCGCCTATCCAGAAGACTTGAAGATGCTCATCGTGGCTTTGAAACGATCACCGTTATCAACAGCCATGTTCCGATCATTCCCAGTTTCGATGATCTGGTTATCACGTGCTGCATCCACGGCTTCCTACAATCATACAACGGATGTGATTACCTTCAACCTCGTCAACAACAAGAGGGTTAAACTGTCCAAGAACTTGTTCGTGGAGTTCTTGGAGATTCCCAACAACCCACCCTTTGTAAAACCTGTAAACTCCCAGATCATCCACATGTTCAATGAGATGGGACATCAACCGGAGTTGGAAAAGATTAGTGATTTCCGGAAGTCGGGATTACCATGTATCTGGAATTTTCTATTTAGAATTTTCCTAAGGTGTCTTACAGGAAGATCAGTCGGCTTAGACAGAGGAAGAGTCGAAGTGTATGCCATGGTAATGGGTATCTACTATGACATCAATGTCGACTATGCGACTCAGCTTTGGAAGGAATTCGTTAAAAGTCTGGAAAACACGAATTCGGAGAAGGGGATATCTTGTGCCAGGTACTGGAGTCTGATCCTGGAGAAAGTCTACGAGAAAGAAGCAATTCCGATCGTATCAGATGTCGAAGTTGCTGAGTTTTCGCTTTACCAATTTCCCAAAGTGGTAGAAGATGATGAAGCCATATTCACCCGGGTAGCTCGCATTCCGGATGCGATGCTTCGCAAAGTGTCTCCCACTCACAAAGTGTTGGTGAGGTATTTGCGAAACATTGACACAACTGATCAGTCGGGTGTATTACCTGAAGTTGCTACTCCATCGAAGAAGAAGAAGGGGAGCAAGAAACCTGCGAAGGGTTCATCTTCACCAACCGTTCAAGAAGAAGTAGTGAAGAAAGATGTTTTACCTTCAAAGTCTGGAGTGTTAAAACACATTCGCAAGGCAGAGGTGAGTAGTAAGGGAGTTACTATTCGCAACATTCCTACACCAGTGTCTCCTGGCAAGAAACGTCAACGTGCAGAAGACGTTGCGAAAAACATGCAACGAACACTGGGCAAGAGGAGCAAGATGGTGATTCGCAATGAATCATCAGACGAAGAAGTTGTCCCTGAAACTCCACCAGTCACAACAATGGTAACTGTATCTTTACCAATCTCTCAACCTTCGCAAATTTCAACTACCATTTCTCAATCCCAACCACTCGAAATAGTTCTTACCAAGTCAGTTACTGAGGAGGTTCCTATTTCGGATATGGTTGTCAACGTATCTGATACGGGGGCACCTATCCTGAGTGTTGCATCCACAATTCAAACATCCTTACCTATCACCACATTATCCACCACTTCATCCATTTTCGATCATGCTCTACAAAACCAATTCACCACCCTTTTTCCATCCCAATCACCTGAAAATCCTACACCTTCGCAACAAACGTCTGATCTAGAAATCGAAGGAGGTGCTTTTGGAGGAGTTCTCGATGACATTTCATTTGATTCCGATGAGGAAGACATTCCTGATCATATGCTGATGATAGGAAAGCAGTTCAAAATACTCAATCAAAAATTGAAGGCTATTATCCAATCGCAAGCCGATTCTGGGAGAATGTCTTCAATCTCAGCAATGGAGGTGGATGTGATGATTAAAGGGGCTGAGAAACGAATAATGGAGAAAGTCGATCAGTCCGACAAAAATAACGAACTCCGAGTGCAAGCACAAGGGAATAATTTCATGTCTGCAGCTAAAGACTTTAAAGCTGCTACAAAAGAAAGACATCTTCTTTTTGTACAAGACGTAAAGAAAGTTCGTGAGGACGTCAACTTCAAAATTCAGGAGTTGAAGTCTGACCTTGCGAAGGATCTTCAAGCAGTAAATACAAGACATGAAGATCTTCACAAGCAGGTTGTGGAAATTTCGTCTCAAATCCACAAACTCAACAACATTCCTGTTGCTGATGATCACAAAGCTGCTACCATGGAGAAGTTTGATCACCTGATCAAATTGGTTACGGAGCTCAAATCAGCAGTTTCGCAATCTTCCACTTCGCAAATCATTACTCCCGAATTCTTGTCTCTAAAGATTAACACTTTAGAACAAGCCATTCAGAAGGCTCTTGCTCCGATTTCAAACTTCAGTTCTTTACTTCCGAAGGGTGCTCCACCTGTTTTCACAGGGGCGCAAGGGGGAGAGAAAAGTCGAAGCAAAGAAGCTGATGCCAAAACAGTGGGAAAAGTCATCTCGACTCAACTGGTTGCAACTCTTCCAATTCCTACTAAACCAATTTCTTTAACAAGAATAACTACAAAAACAATTTCAAAGGGAATTGTTATTGGAGGAAATGAAGGAGGTTCGAGTTATCAATCTCAGAAAGATATTACAGGAAAAAGAAAGGGCATACTGTATGAAAAGTCGAAAGAAGAGATAAAAGTTGATGCTGAGGCTGAACTTGAAAGAATGAGACAAGTCCAGAGCATAATGAGACAACGAGCAAGTGATCCTCCCTCAATGAACAAAGGTGATCTTGCGAAACTTTACTCTTACGAAACGATAGAGTATAAAGTTGTAAGAAGGGAAATGTATGAGTTCGAGAAGAAGCCAAAAAGAAGTTACGACATTGCGAACTCAGATCACTGTCAGCTAGACTTCCCTATTAATGAAATGTTGTTCATTACGCCTCAATACAAGATCAGTGAGAAATTCGATAATCCGGATGACTACACTCACATGAAAATCAGATTTCATGCTGTTCTTGGGAAGAATCCTGATGAAGTCTGGTCCCTGATGAAGATCAAGAAGGTGCTCACGATAAAGAAGGATGTTTTGTTTGAAGACATGCTTCAAAATTTTCGATATTTTGTCATCAGGGCAGACAACAAACAATACGAATTCACTGTTGCTGACTTTCCATTGATGAACTGCAACGATCTCATTCAAGTAGCTCTTATTCTGAAGCACATGGAAGAGAACAAACTCAAAGGCTCAGAGACTGATGTTTTTAAAGTCGGGTTCGCACATGTGAAGACTTATATCGACAACTACTTCGATTGTCTTGCACTTACTGATGAGGAGTTAGCGAATGTGCTTTGAAGAGAGGTGAAAGTTCCTTGGGAAGATACTTTGACACAATCACCTTTGTCGAAGTATGTTGTGGGTGAGATATACCTTAAACCATTCGGCATGGTGTTTTCGGGAAGAGACACTAAGGGCAAACCGAAGAAGTTCTTTTTTAAAGCTTCAGAGATTGAAAGATACAATTCTTCGCAATATACGCACTTCATTGTACGTATGAATAATTGCAAGAAAAATAACGAAGGTGACAAGAAGGACTTGAAGAAGGTGATCTCCTGGTATGGAGAAGTGCGAAGAACGATTCACTCTGCAATTCAAAAGCTTTTAAGTTGAATTGTATCGACTGTTTACAAAGGGGGAGAATGTAGATGTTAGTTGTAAAAGTCGAATAGTGTGTCTTGTAATGATTCACATTTTGTATGTTATTTTACTAAGTCAATTGTAAATGCGAAGTGTAGCATGCGAAGTTTCATAGTATAAGACTTAGTATACTTTTTGTAAGTTCCCTATAAATAGGGACTTAGGCTTGAAGTAGAGTAACAATATCGAAACACAAAAACTCTCTTCAGCTTATTCTGTAATCAGTCTTAATAAAACGAGATATGATTAATATTTACTTCGTGTGTTCTTTATCATTCATGATTCAAATCTATTGTTTCGCATCTTAATTCTCGATAACAATTCTCATCAAGTTCCCCAAAATATCACACATAACTATAGATAACAATAACATGTCCGCAACAATCTCGTGTCCAAATCAACCTACAACAACGAGTCTGTATCAACCCTGGGTCCGTATCAACCCACAACAAAGCATGCAATATATAATCAAAAAGCAAGACCCAACTAGACTAGAAAACAACCATCACCTCGCAGATAAACCGGATAACAAACACCATACATAAATACTAGTACATCAGTTTCACACACCACCCACAAATTAAATCAAACGTCAACCTCAAATACGACCTAAAACCCTAAAGTTTGACCCAAGGTCAAACTTAGTCAAAACGTCAACAGGAAATTCTGGTCATGTTGGGTCAAAATATGGTTGTGTAATATTTTATTAATTTATGGTCTAGTTTACGGCTGAGTTTACGGCCGTAAACACCTTACGGCCGTAAACTCATTTACGGCCCTTGCGTGTCCGGCCCATATTCAAGTATAAATAGAGGTGTTAGGGTGAGGAGTAGAGAGGGATGAACCCTAGAGAGTTTACGGCCAGAGAGAAACAGGAGCTTTTATGTATGTGTGAATCTTTTGTATTTGGATCATAATTCATATCAATATATACAAAGATTCATATTATTCTTCTTCTACTTCTCTTCTTATTTAATCTAACATCATCCGTTTGATTGGGATTCCACACCATCAAACGGATCTGACTGATACATACGCAGATTAGGGACTTTACAATTGGTATCAGAGCCAAGTAGTATTAGTCAAAATGATTTATTGTTTGATACAAAAATCGATTCTGTGTTCTCGGTCCAAGCTTACGGCCATAAACACTGAGTTCATGGCCGCAAACCAGTCAATTTCATCAATTCTGAAGTCTAGATTCTTGGGCCATAAACTCTATTTTGGAGCATTACTTGATCTTATTTTTGAAATATTTTTTCGTTTTTGGATAGATCTCGCAAAAATAAGGAGGGTTTGTTCTTCGTGTTTTTCATAAAAAAAAGGTTTTTGATTGAGTTTTGGAGCTTTAAAGTCGACAAATCGCTGTTTTTCACGTAATCGTTGAAGGGTTTTCGGCCGGAGCTTAATGCCGGAAACAATTCACGGTCGGAGTTTACAGACGGCAGTGGAGTTCGTGTTTGCGGCTCGGCTCAGACGTGGCGGCTCGCGACTTGCGGCTCGGCTTGGTGAATCGCGGCTTGGATAAAGGCTCGGCTCGGCTCGGCAGATCGGCTCGGTGGATCTGGGTTCAGCAGCCGGCTTGCATTAGCGCTTCAGCAAAATAAAGGACGCAAAGATAGGGGGAGGCGGGGATCGAACCCGCGACCTCTTTCTCACAAACCAAGCGTGCTTAGCCAACTCGACCAACTGAAATTTTGTTTCAATCCCCTGTAATATTAAACTTAACCTCTCGCAGTCGCAGCAACTTTCGCAGTATTTACACTTTCTGCCCAAAAACTAAATTTCTTTTATTTTTAAATTCATTTTTCATCCAAAATAAAAAAAATTAAATAAAATAATAAATTAATTAATTAAATAATAATAATAATAATAATAATTGTTTTTATATTTCACTTTTTATTTCAAAGTTTGACTTTGACTTTCAAGTTTGATTTTTTTTAAGTTTGACTTTTTCAAGGTTGACTTTTTCATGTTTGACTTTTGAGTTTAATTTTTTTTTTCACTTTTATGTTTTATTTTAGCTTCTAGTTTTTTTTAATTGATTTTAAGGTCTACGAGGGAGTTGAAAACATGAAAGAAAGTCGTCAGGATATGTTAAGACAAATTTCAACTTTTTCGATTATGTCCATGGAGAAACTCTCGAAACGCAGTTGCAGCGATTTACTACACTCACTACCGAGATGAATATAGCTGGGATATTTTTGTCTAAATCTGAGATAAACAAAAAGCTATTGAATTCACTTCCAAAATCGTGGGATATGAATGTAGCTGTCATCAAGAAGACAAAAGATCTCAATCGTCTTAGTATTGCTGAAGTAATTGAAGAGCTTGATGCTTTAAAGAGTTCTGTAAACCTTCCGGTCAATGAAGTGTCATGTTCTCATTCATGTGAAATTTCGTGTTCTCAATCATGTGAAGATACGATTAAATTTCTTCGGGATCAAATTGATATATTTAAAAGAGAAGTTAAGGACCTGAGATATGAAGGATATCAACTCAGAAAAGGACAGAAACCCTTGAAGGCTGAGTTAGAAGCTAAAACCAAGGAACTTGACGCTTTAAAAATTAAGTGTGGAAAAACTGATGTCAGTTTCAAAAATTATACTGCGTCAAGTCAGACAGTTGAGTCCTTATATGAAACCCAGTTAAAATTCAAAGAAAATCAAAACAAGGGTCTAGGGTATGATAGTGTACCTCCTCTTTATAATCATAACTACACATCCATCCCTATGACACAAGATGAAACTGACAGGGAGCCACATCTTCAATATGGAAAACGAGTTGGATTTGTGTCAGGAGGAGTTATTAATGTTGAAAATACTGATGTTTCTGTTACATGTGCTGGTAAAGTAGCAGAGGATGAGAACAAGGAGAGTTCTTCTGAACAAACAAACGACCCCTTGAACTCTAAATTTGTTGCTTCTAATCAATCTGCTGTTGGTAAATACAGGCCTCCAATTCCAGCGCAACAGAGTGTCTGTCGCAAGTGTGCGTGTGGGAAAAACAAGAGACAAGGCAAGGATATGCCACCAGGGGCAGGAAGAGACAACTCCCCAGTGAAGAAAAGGACATGTTTTCACTGTGGAACACCTGGACACATTGCCAGAAATTGTCCTAATCGCGCGTATGTTCCCTGCTATGCACAAGGATGGAAAAACGTGCCAAGTGGGAGATACTTCAAAAGAAACCCTTCCAGGTCATGTTCAGACAATGGTGACTGGAACGCGCACAAGGCCAAGAATCAAACTCACAAGGCCAAGCATCCAACTCCTAAGGGAAAGAAGGGAATGCTGGCCCAAAAGTCTAGTTCAAGAAATGCTCCTGTGAAACCAAGACCGGCTAGGTCAAAGTCATCTCGGTAGCCGGCTTCAATTTCCAAAGCAAGTGTCGAGGCACCCATCCGATCCAAAAAGAAATGGGTTAAACCCAACTACAAATGGGATCCGAAGGCTCACTCTCCCAAATCAACTAACGATTCTACTATTTCTACATCTTCTGTTTGTGATAAGCAGGACATGTCTTGGGAGAGAGTGCTGTGCAAGGATGACAAAGGTCGGCCCAGTTTGAAAATGGACTGGGTTCCAAAGACCAACTGATATCGCTCTGTGTCAGAACAACTATGGAGGCATATCATCAAACTTCGGTTTGTTGGTAGTGGCTGTTCTAGGCACATGATAGGGGACATCTCTATACTGTACAACATTCAGGTCTTTGTTTGAGAGTATTTGTCCTTTTGCGGGAAAGGAAGAAAAGAAGGGATCACATGGGTTTAGTGCTTAATGACATGAAGAATTTTCGGATCTGTTCTGAGTTTACGTGTGCTGTTCTCAGACCTTCTGGATGCAAATTCAATCGGTGACTTACGGTTTGCGTTTTCTTCTCTAATACTCCTAAGTTTTTCTTAACCTGATTCAATTTAAAGACTAATTTTTGTTTTAGGATAGTTTAAATTTGCGCATTTACTTTCGTTTCTCTCCTATGCACAAATTATGGGGGAGAAATAAAAACAAAACAAAAATTAGAAAAAGTTTCAAAAATCCAAAAACATTAAAGAAAATCAGAAAATAAAAAAAATACATTGGTTATGAAATCTGTTTGAGGGAGATGTTTTGGGAAGTGATATTATCAAGTGATAACAGGCAACCTGAGTCTGCGTAACGTACCCAAAGTTGAAGGGTCTATGTTCTGACTTGATGCGTCGGTAGGCACGAAAAATATTAAAATGGACTTGACTAGGGAGAGTTGAACTTAGGAAATTTATAGACTTGACAAATCTTGACCTCGTTAGATCCGTTTAGCCTGACAATACGACGCTCGGATAGGTTGAGCAGGGAGATATATATGGGAATCTACTCGTCACATTAAATGAACCCGTACTTGGAACCGTGGTTTAACTTTTCCTCGATGTGCGGATTCTGTCCTTAATTCCGGTTGGATGGGGCGACTGGTAAATTCCGATAAATTAGGTCTGTAGAATATCATTTTCTTTCTTTTCGTCTGTTAGTCATATGTTGTCTCCTTTGCGTGACCTCCAATCCGACCTGGTACACAACATATGCAACTCTATTTCTCTGCAGGCTGTATATAAATGTGTGAAATACTTCTTATCTGTTAGCCATATGCTGTCTCCTTTGCGCGACTTCTAATCCGACCTGGTACACATCATATGCAACCTTCTTCTTCTCAACCCCTCTGAAGTAGTTAGCAATAGAATTATGAATCACTTCTCTCTATGAATGGTTGTCTGCTCACCCGGTGTAAGGAGTACTCTGGAAGTTCTTGATGGCTGGGGCATATCAAGAAGCAGGAAACATGTTCCAGTACAATTAAAATTGAACACTCAAAGATTGTCTATAGATCTCGCTGCTCAATTTAGGTGGACAACAATATCCCTGGTCGTCGTCAGATGAATGGTCCTTCAGATATAGTATCTAAGAAATTAGGATCAGATGTAAATTTTAGGATTTTAAGTTCATCCTGTCTTGTAACAAATAATATGTCCTAAATTTGTCACAATTTTTCGTGTTTAAGTGGACAACAATACCGACGATCGACCAGACAAAGATGTGAATATGAAAGATACCGACAAGTGGATAAAGGTTGTCTAAAAACTTTGATCCGAAATCACTCTTAAAGTTAGATATCATTTTTGTTTTTGTTAAATTTGTCATAGTTTTTTTCTAATTTAAATATTAGGGGAGAATTAAAAATTAAAAATAATGAAAATATAAAAAAATTATTAAAAAATCAAAGAAAAATTAAAAATCCAAAAATAGTGTTATTTCTATTCTTTTTCTTGTTTAGGAAAATCAAAAATCCAAAAATATTTTTTGATTCTATGTTAATTTATGTGCTAAGTTTTCTTTTAGTTTTGTTTTTGTCTTGAAAAGTGATTTCAGGTATAGATAAGACTCATGGAGTTTGTGTTGAAGATTTCTGAGCCAAAGCCTCGTCTGTGAGCATCGAAGAATTCTCATTTGAAGGAGTAAGAAATGAAGATTATTCTTTCAACATTCAATCTTTCAACCCCAGAAGCAAGGTGAAGCTGAAATTGAAGAATATGTGACAGATTGCATTGAAGCCTCCTCAATCAGTCTGCTGCTATCTTAAACCTGCTGAAGTGATCTAGAAGATTTGGTCTCTCTGAAGTTCTCTCTGAAGATTCTCACGCTGAAAGTATAATCTTTCAAGAATCAGTATGTCAAGCCTCCTCACCCGACGTGCGTTCAATGCCAAATTTTGAAGAAAAGCCCAACTGCTCAAGATGAAGTCATTCATTGAAGATTCATCAAGTTCATCTTGAAGTCATGATGAATTTGAAGATTAATGTTGAAGCCAAGTTCCCAATGAAGATTATCAAGAAATCCAACTAATTTTTAGGGGGAGCTTGTTGGGTCATTAAGAAAAGAAAGCTATAAACCAAGGGGGAGATTGTTGGGTCAAAATATGGTTTATACTTTACTTTTCTGGGCAAATTTTTTTTTTGTAATATTTTATGAATTTATGGTCTAGTTTACGGCTGAGTTTACAGCCGTAAACACCTTACGACCGTAAACTCATTTACGGCCCATGTGTGTCCGGCCATATTCAAGTATAAATAGAGGTGTTAGGGTGAGGAGTAGAGAGGGATGAACCCTAGAGAGTTTATGGCCAGGGAGAAACAGGAGCTTTTATGTGTGCGTGAATCTTTTGTATTCGGATCATAATTTATATCAATATATACAAAGATTCATATTATTCTTCTTCTACTTCTCTTCTTATTTAATCTGACATCATCCGTTTGATTGGGATTCCGCACCATCAAACGGATCTGACTGATACACAGGCAGATTAGGGACTTTACAGGTCAATAGGTGCCCCATGCTTTCTGTGGGTGCCCTATGTACATAAAAGGACAACACAGTCGAGATCTTACGCTAAAACAAGGGCATTCAAGAAAAACCAAAAGCACGTTGCGCCATGGATAAACACGTCGCGTAGAGGTCTTTTTCACATAGTGAAAAGACTTAATCTATTAAGTTTAAACCCCAAACTTCTAGATCTAATCCTTGACAATTTCTTAGTGAATAAAGTTTGAAACGTTTCTCATTCAATTACTCCAATGAAGTCGGATGGAAACTTTTGTACTCTAAAAGACCTAAATATCACACATAACTTGCATAGCTTAGAGGACATGCACAAAACACCAACTTTCCAAGTCAAAGAGGTCCATAAGACAATTCTAAGTGCTCAAAAGGAGCTGGAGTCATCACAACTCCAAGCTCACCACCAAAAAGGGACCATAAGTGCATTTTTTGACAATAAGCAAGATCTAGCAAACTAAAAGGAATGATTGAAGATTTATACTCACAAAGGTCAATAAATGAGGCAAATTTGTGGGATCTACACTTGAGCCTTTCTTCTATGTACCAAAATGAACTCTTGATCCTCAAGATTTAACCAAAAAATAGAGAAATCAGCTTCCCAAATGATTCCAATGCTCAAAACAAGTTACAGACTACTAAGGTTTCGTAGGATCACTCTAGGGGACAATGGAGGCTGATAGTGAGCTAACCCTAGGGGTTAATGGAGCTTAAATAGCCTCCATAACCCTAAAAAGCTATTCACCCCATGGGCCTAAGCGCGTTGTGCCCGTAAGAAGCACATCGTGCTACTTGCGATTAATTACTCATTTCAGTTTTCAGATTTCAACGAATTATTTTAATGAAATCCATATTAAAATTACATACCATGAATAAGGATGTTATAGTATGTAAGAGTAGGTTCTATAGTTTCTTTTTGTCAACGAGCTTCTAATTGGCTGGTATAGAACTTTCTTTGGAACATAGGCTAACTCCAGAGTTTCTGAACTGTAACTTTACCACTAATTGATCTCAACTATGGTTATTTCATCTATTTGAGCTGCCGCCATTAAGTAAATCCATGTCTTCATGTGGAATGGTTCACATTATTCACACAACAACCACTCTTATTTTAGACTTTCAGATATCCTTTTAAAAGATTCCATACAACCAAGTACCACTTCTTTGTTTGGATTAGGAGTTTTTTTTTTATATTCCACATGGTGTACCTTCATTGGGTATGAGTTGGATCTTATGAGATATGATTTCTAGGATGATAAGATAGAATTTTCATGAGAAGCAGGAATATCATGTTAAAGATAATGTCCTCTATAAAGGTACGCTTGGAGAAAATCTTGAAGGAAAGTTGAAACCACACGAGTATTGTTAACTTCAATTCAATTCGATTACAAAGAATGACACTACATGACCTGTCTGCACTCTAGAGATATGTGAAAGTTTACTTGTCGAATATGAAGACAAAATATTATCTAAAGGCCTTGAGCATGAAAGATTCCATATTGTGGAAGAGTAATGGTATACGAGCTAAGCTCATTTGAAAATAATGAAAGTTGGTCCTTCGTCAAGCTACCAATAGGGAATGAAGGACTACAAAAGATGTGGATATTCAAGGTCAAAGACGAAGATGGACATGATCAAGAAGTACAAGGCCAAATTAGTCGTCTATGGTAATGTGCTTCAAAAGGTCTATATTTTGAGCAACTAGATTGAAAGATTGCATTCTTTCATTGAGACCTTGATGAAG
The DNA here is from genome assembly GCF_002870075.4 of Lactuca sativa. Lineage (NCBI taxonomy): Eukaryota > Viridiplantae > Streptophyta > Magnoliopsida > Asterales > Asteraceae > Lactuca > Lactuca sativa. Next base: position 177,633,531 of record NC_056627.2, on the reverse strand, counting down.
ATATACACATGGCACAACAAAATGGTTTTCAGATAGCTAGTAAAGAAAACATGATGGGCAAGTTAAAGAAAAATCTATATGGATTGAAGCAAGCTCAAAGGTAATGGTATTTTAATTTTTATATTATTATGTACATGAATTACTATGTGATTTGTTAGATGGTTCTTTGTTGCTTCCTAATGAAGTTTAGTTCCTCCTATATCATCCTTATATTGTGTGTTGATGACATGTTGTTAGCTGGATCAAGCATACATGAGATTAGCAAAATGAAGAAGTAGTATTACAAATAGTTCAAGATAAAGGACATAGGAGATACCAAAGAGATTCTATACATGAGCATAGTTAGAGGTAGTTGCTTGTATTCTAAAGTGTTCCCAACAAAAGTATATCAAGAAAGTCATGGAGAAATTATGCACGACAAATGTTAAGGCCAAAAGCACACGTTTGGGGAGTCTTCTGATATTCTCAAAGAAGCAATCCCAAAGAAGGATGCAAACAAACAAGACATGAATAAAGTTCCTTATGTCACAACAATTGATAGTTTGATGTATATTATGGTATATACTATGTCGTATGTTACTCTTGTAGTGAGATTTATTAGTTGATTTATGTCAAATCTAGGAAAGAAGCATCGGGAAGGAGTCAAGTGGTTTCAATGCTAGTTGAAAGGGTTGCTTTATGTTTCAATAAAAAGAACACAAATGTAGATTTTGGGAGGTTGGGTAGATTCAAAGAGAATAACAGAATTTATGGGTTCACTATTGTGGGTACATTCATCAGTTGGATGTCCAAATTATAAAAGATTGTTGCTCTATAATTCATAAAAGTATAATATATGGCAATTATAGATGCTTCCATATAGCTTATATGGTTGAAGAACTCCGAATCAGAGTTTGGAAAGAAACAATATAACTATGTCCTACATTGTGATAACCAAAATGCACTGAACATGGAGAAGAATCTAGAGTGTCATAGCATTCTGATAACCAAAGTGCAGTTTATCTGTTCTGGATAATTAGTTTTGTAGAAATGCCAAGGCCATTGAAAGGTTTTTATGAAAAATGACTAAATGGTCAACATGTCATTTTTATCTTTTTAATGTGCGACATAATCAAATAAATCTAACATTTTATTGTAGATAGTAATAATGGTTTGATTAATAAAAAACACATCAAATGTTGTCATTCTATTAGAAAATTTTAAATATCACTTTGGTCGCTACGGTTACCAAAATATAATAACATTTATGTAATTTGTCCACTATTTTATTATTCAATCTCAGAATACATGCACCCATTATTTGTTTGAGTTTCTTACCGTTAGGCAACAGTCACTCTTGTAATTAATTCAAATTGAAATAAGACTATGAAGAATATGACCGTTTTGTAACGGTCTAAAAACTACATATTTATAGTAAAAAATTCTTGGTCAATCTGCATACTTTTTCCGTTACGCTCCTCCCCTCCTCTCTTCAATTCCTTATCTTCAAAGTATACTCTTTCACTTTATAATTTGTTCTCTATATCATCATTTTCGTAATTTGTTGATGATTACTTTATTCAAAACAACTTGTTGACAACCATATGATTGTTTCATATAGCCTCCAGACCTATAAATCCATTTAAGCTCTTCTTAGCTTATTTGATTTCCTTTTTCAGAAAGAAAAAAAAAACATGTATTTGGCTAACTTATGTGTAAGTCTTCGTAAATTTATTGCAATCGACATAACTTGGATCGACAAATCCTGCGTTGAGGAAGGGAATTCAATTTGCCAGGGCTCAGAAAGTCTCTAAAGATATTGGTGAGTATAGTTATCTTGTATAGTGATCCCCATGATAACCTTAAGCTGCTCGAAACTTTTTGGTATTGTGGTAGATTGAAATGCCAAAGCCAACCATAATCTGATTCTAGACTTGGATTCCCATTACATGGCTCCTGGTTCCTATTCTTTCTGTACAAAGTTAGGGATCTTGTTGCTGTAAATAACAATTTCATAAAAAGCAAGCTTACTTGAAATGTCTAAGCTTAAAATAGCAATCTTTCTTGCTCCTGATTCTGGACCCATACAAAAACTACCCCCTGAGTAGAAAGTTTCACATATGGGTCCTCCAAGAACACCAACAGCTTCACCCATGGACACCCCATGCATGTACAAATTGAATAATATTTTGAGTGCTGATCGTTATACATATATTTTCTGTTTCAGGTAAAATCATTACCATCAGAATTTGCTAACGCAACAGTAAATTGATGTTTCTCATTGATATCTGTGTGTTTTCCTAAACAAGAGAACACCTTACAGAAGTGAGGCTTTTCCATCAACCTTCTAAAGATAGAAGCAACTGCAGGTTCTAGATGAGTACTCTTCAAGTCTTTTTCAAAAATATTGAAGTGAAGTATGCAGTTGTCAACAAGTAATATGGTTTCTTCTGTTCCACGTTCAATGTACTGCAAAAGGTGAACATTATTTCAGCTTGAGATGGATGCTTTCCGATACATTATCAATGTGTCATTGTCCTGCTCTCTATTCTTGCATGTGCTTTGATGTATATAATTTCATAGAACAATTTAAAGCTCCAAGACTTCCATATTTAGAATTGTTAAAATGACAACTAAATACTTCGCTTATAATATTTTATAATCTTCAAAAATACTCGGACATAAAAGATCAACATAGTTTACCATAAATTTTGAATCTCAAAAGATACAAAACCTAAATAAAAGCAGTCGAGAAATTGATACCTTAGAACCGCCGGATTTGATGTTAATGTTCAGAATTCAGCGAGAGACAGATGGAAGAGGAAGGATGCGCAAATGACGATGTAATGATGTTTGATAATATGTTTTACAAGTGTAGAAATTATTTGGCTCTGTTGATGCTTATTTGCTAATTAAATCTTCATTTAATAAATCCATTTTTTATTCGGTTTTTTATGACTTGAATTGGTAAGGCTATCATTAGAGATATTTGAAGAAAAAGAGGAAGCACACTAGGTGTTTGACAAAATGCCTATTTGGAATCTGGGTATTAAATGCCTATTTGAAATCGGGGTATTTGTAACTAGAACTTTCCCCACCAACGGATACCAGGACAATTTCATTGAGATCATCTTCTCTCTGAAGCACCTCAAGAGCCTTTGTCATGATGTTCTGAACAACCAATAAACTTACCATACCAAAACAAAAGAAAACAAAATACCCTCTAAAAGAAGTACTACTGCCGGTGCCCAACTTAGTCCCACTCACATTGCATATGTATGTAACAATAGCTTTGATACTCTTTTTTAGCAAATAGAGAAAAACGTGTAACTTAAAGCAATGTTTGCCAAAACTTTTTATGACTTTGAGATTATGAAGAATATGAATTATTGGAAGATGATGAATTTTTTTAAAGCATCAAGATGAAATCAACCATCATTTACAAAGTTAAAATAAAAAAAGTTACTTAAAGAACATATATATAATAAAATAATTTAAATTATATTTATGAGACAATATTAGACTTTGTATGGTTTTCTTTTAGTATATTATGGAGTGTTTGATGTGGTTTCTAATTGGTTCCAAATGGGGACCGTGTAAAAAAAACCAATTATACATGTTTAATATTGCTTTTTAACTATTGGACTTGGTCCAAAGGGTTGAATCGGTCCATGATTCGGGTTTCTCTTCAAAACTGAAGGACCTACTCTTTCTTCCTTCTTCACTCGCCATCACCCAAGATAACAATTATGGATCAAACAAGCCCTTGAAGGTTTTTTCTTCTTATTGTTGGTCGAATGATTATTGTTACTTATATGTTGATGTTTGGTTAAGTTATATAATTTTGATTATGCGCAAAGGGGAAACCAATTCTGATTGAGCTTAGAAACGAGGATGTTGCTCTTTGCTTGAAGATGAATGAACTGTAGATATGTTTTCTAACCTTCAAAATCAATATGATTTCTGAAGTTTTGTAACCTTCAAAATCACCAAGAAATCGACCATGATACGCTTCCATAGAATATGACTGTTTCATCCAACAGCCCATTGCCGACTCGACATCCTTCAATTTCATTCGGATTTACTCCAATTGTTCTCAATTTTGTAGTCACACAAAAGGTGTCACCTTCTTGTTCTTCTTTTAAACCAGCTCACCGGATACAAAAACTACAAACTCGTCTGATTTGTTGGTCATTTGATTTTAAAAATATGGTATTTCACTTGTTCATCCGGTATTCTTGCTCTTGTTGTTTTCTTTACTGATGTGACTTATAATTGTTTGGTTTCTATTGGTAAGTTAATAATTTTTATTTGGTATTAGGTGTTTAGTAAAATGCCACAATAAGTTTTTTTAAGCCGAGAAATGATGTAAGTTTTAGATTGATTAACGCATACAATTTGCTATTTGTTAGGATAATGGAAGTTGATTAGTTATATAATACATTGGTTAAGTGTGATGTTGAGAACCTTGACAGTTTTATCCTTTGGTTAAGTGTGATGTTGAGAACCTTGACAGTTTTATCCTTACATTGAAGTGATTCTTGTTGGTATTGTAACACCGGTCCTGGTATGCACTTAATGCATTTATTTATTCATTTTGGAAGGGCTACTCGACGAGTTGATGGCCCTAACTCGACGAGTAGAAGGAAGTGTATTCGCGGGTTTTAAGTGAGCTACTCGACGAGTCATAGACCTGACTCGACGAGTACGACATACCGGATGAAACCCTAATCTTTAGAGTTTGCACCCTATTTAAGCATCATATTTGGCCTCCATCCCAACCTCCATCACTTCCAAACTCTAATCTATGACAACCCGAAACTTTTTCCGTTAACGTTAGCCCGATTCCGTCAAATAAATTTATATAATTAAATTCTATATAAGAGTCGGAACCAAAAATCACGCAAAAACCCAAGTTTTTCTTAAAAAATCAGCAAAATTCGGTCTGAGTGGTGTTCACCGCTGTGAACCTGATCACAGCCGTAAACCGATCACGGCTGGTAGACCCCCACCACCGACCATAATCCTAACCTATATATACGAGTTCCCACCCTCATTTACACTTTTCTGGTCGAAAACACACTCTATCTCTCTAAAATCGTCACCCAAAAAACCTCAAGTTTTCTCTTCATCTATCACTCCATCCACCTTAGAACTTGTCAAACATCCGACTTTTCATCAAATTAAGTGTTTTTGTTCTTGAGTTCACAAACAAAAACCCTTCAAATCTTCAAATCTTTAAGGGCTGAAATTAGTTCACGACCGTAAACCCTTCAAACCTTAAAAAACCTTAAACCCTTCAAAGGCAGCAAACTGTTCACGACCGTAATCCTTTTCACGTCAGCAATCAGCCTACATCATGAATCTCTGCAAACCCACTTTTCCACTTCGATCGAGTCTCGGTAACATTCCTTAACCCAAAACCAGTGTTTTTCTAACACTTTAATTAATGGATTCGTTAATTTAAATACAAATATGTGTTTAATTATTGTTAGGATTCCGTTAACTTCGCATACCACAACTCAAGGGTCCTCATTCCAGTCTCGTTGTCCGATATTCACGCAATCAACAGTGAGTTTACACCATACGCTTTTATTATTCTAACATTTTTAGGGGTGAATACAAGCCAATCACAAATAGTTTTTGTGAACTTTATATTTAGAATTTCAAACATGATTAAAACTTATGCAATTGACACAACCAAAAGATCACTACATTTTATGAAATGTTTAAATATCTTATCGCTTTTTATATTATGCTATGTAACATCCTGAAATATCAAGAGTAAAGTGGAAGGGCTAAAAGAGTAAATTGGGAAAGAGTGACTCGGCGAGTCCATGGATGGACTCGGCGAGTAGAGTCGCGATTTGGTCGCGTGTTAAGTAGCCGACTCGGCGAGTCAATGAGGTGGACTCGGCGAGTAGGCGCTGAGTGGAGAAAACCCTAATTCTCGGGGTTGATCCCTATATAGAGAACATTATGTTTTCCTCCCAGCCTCTTTATCCCCCCTTGAGTTCCAGAAACCCTAAAATCATGGAGAAGCACCATTGTTGAGCAAATTGGAGCTTGGAGAGGTGGTTGTTGAAGAGATTCTAAAGAAGAAGAGGCTTGGATCAAAGGGCTTTGCAAGGATTCGGGATAATCTTCTCTTGGAGCTTCCTTTTGAGGTATCTTTCCATTGTTTGAGCTGCTATTGTCTAGATTCTTCATTTTGGGGGTGTTGAGATCTTATCTTTTGGTGTTTTGGTGTTTAGAGATTAGATCTGACGTTGCTACCTCAGATCTGGAATGGAAAGGAATTGGAATGCATGAAAGTCCCTGTGTTGAGTGTTGGATGAAGCTATCATGTCCCAAACCTTAGCCTTAATGTGCAAAATGCATAGATCTCTTTGGATTCACATAAAGTTTGCCACTTTACATGATGTATGAGTTGTAGGAGGCTAGATCTATGTTTTGGAGCATTTGCATGGCCTGGAATGCTTCTAAATGGATTCAGACCGGTAGTACTCGGCGAGTCACATGGGTGTACTCGACGAGTTGCTTGAAGATGAGCTGGAACTCGACGAGTTGGAAGAACAACTCGGCGAGTTGGATGAAGATGGCCTGAAACTCGACGAGTTGTATGAACAACTCGGCGAGTAGGTTGAAGATAGCCTTAGACTCGGTGAGTCTGTTCTTGGACTCGGCGAGTCTTGTCGAAGAGTTCCAATATTTTCTGGTTGAGTCGAGAATCGGCGAGTCAAGGGATGACTCAGTGAGTTGTGGGCGAGTGGACTCAGAGTTGTTGGACTCGGCGAGTTTTGGGGTGACTTGGCGAGTTAGATCGCGGATTGAGGGAAGTTCTGAGTATGGGGACTCGGCGAGTCATCGGGTTGACTCGGCGAGTAGAGTCAGTCAGGGGTTGACTTTGACCTTGTCTTTGACCAAGGGTTGACCAGCGGTTTCCAGGGGCATTTTGGTAATTGTTGATTATTATTTTGAGTTCAGTGCATTGGTGGTTGTCAAGTGGTGGAGATCGTGTCAGTGATCGGAGCAGCTTGGGTTATCTGTTCAGTCGGCAGTGTCGAGGTGAGTTATCCTCACTATATCATCAGGGTCTACGGCACCAAGGCCGGCCCTTGTCGGATTGTGATCCGGGTAGTTGTTATGTTGTTGCTGTGATATGTTTGCATCCTGAGAGCTAGGGTGGTATATGTTAGAGACCTGATTGAGATCGGTATCCTGAGAAATAGGGAGATGCTATGCTAGTGACCTGTTAGGTCGGTATCCTGGTTAGGATGATCATATGCTATGTGATCTGTGTAATCTGCTTGTTGACTGTGAATTGCTATATGATTGTATGTATATGTGCACATGGTTGTTTGGACTGGAGTTGGGTGGAGGTGGGTCCTGCTGTGTGCTGTAGGCCAAGATACCCAGGGCGGACCGGTTGTCCCGAAGGCCCTGCGAGCGGTTCGGATAGGCTGTAGGCCCCGAAAGGGCGGACCAGACGTGCCGAAGGCTCGGAGAGTGGACCAGATAGACTGAAGGCCCGGTGCGGGCGGAACAGTCATACTGTAGACTCAGAGAGTGGACCAGGTGGATTGAAGGCCCGGGAGCGGGTGGACCAATCACACTGCAGACTCGATGTATGTGGATAGACTCAGAGGGTGGACCACGTGGACTGTAGGTCGGTGCGGCGGACCAGTCACACAGTAGACCCGAAGTGCATGGCTGTTCTGTGATCGGATATGTTATGGCATGTTATGCGTGTATGGTATTTGTGGTTGGTATTTTGGGGGTATCTCACTAAGCTTTCGGGCTTACAATTGTGGTTTAAATGTTTTTCAGGTTCTTCAGGTGATCGTGGCAAGGCGAAGGCGTGATCGTACCGCTCCTCATGATTTTGTAGTATTGTGATTTTGGGAACACGTTAAATGTTTTGTATTGAAAACCTTTTTGTAAAGATTTAATGGAATCAAGATGTTTTTGAAAAATTAAAATTTGTTGTATTTTTCGGTCGTTACAAGTTGGTATCAGAGCCTTGGTTTGAGTGAGTTGGAGGAACATTTGTGTGACTCCAGTCTCAAATCGAGGAGAGTTTTCAAAAGAGTATTTAAAATGGTTTTCAAAATGAGTAAGGGAGGACGCAGAGGTACGATCAGCCGGAGCCAGTAAGTAACCCCAAAATACCATGCATGTTATTTCTTTTTGAGCTTTGATAGAACAGCATGCTAGTGATAGGCCAGGGATCTTCAGGATTTCATGATATGTTGCCTGATTTGTGATGCATGTAGCCTAGGGTTCTTTATGGGATATTTTCAGTGTTCCTCTAGTGTTGAGGGTTGAGCGTTGTTATGCATGTTTCTCTAGGGCGTTGTGGTAGTACTTCATACAAATATGGGTAGGTGTAGAAGGTAGTATGGGCCCGTACTACTGAAAGCATAGGACCCATACGCGTATCAGGGAAACCATGATCTCTAGGGTGGGTTGCGAGAGAGTTTGACCCAGGGTGTGGGAAGAGTCTGAGATTTTGTGTGGTGTTTCTTTTCAGTATGGAGATTCCGAGGCATGTTGAGAGTGGATCCGGATCAGGATCAGGAGCAGGAGAGAGGGTTCCGGGCGGATCGGTGCCACCCGACGTTATCGGTCAGATGAGCACGAGCGAGTTGGATGCGAGGATTCGTGAGATCCTGCGTGAGGAGATTGTTGAGTTGTTCCGGGCTGAGTTGCCAGAGCTGTTTGGGTCGATTAAGACCGCCATGGTTGAGTATTTTGATGAGCACTATGCAGCTCTCACAGAGACGGCTGCCGCGGCAGCTACAACGGCTATAGCAGCTGCAGGGGGAGGAGCTGGTCGGGGTTTTCAATATCGGGACTTCGCTAATACGAAGCCTCCCACGTTCGATGGAGTTTAGGACCCGATCGTCGCTATGAGATGGTTATCAGACGTGGAGGGGTGTTTATTCACGTGTTTATGCCCTGCTGATCAGAGGGTGAGATGTGCTCTGAACCTGTTGAGGCTCGGGGCGAAGGATTGGTGGAGATTGACCACGGGGTCATATTTTGATGCGCAGAGGGTTGCGGTATCATGGGATCAGTTCCGAGAGATGTTCATCACTCGTTATGTTCCGCAGGTTGAGAGGGAGAGATTGGCTCAGGAGTTCCTTAAGCTGAAGCAGGATTCGGAGTCGGTGACTAAGATCACCAGAATGTTCACTGAGAAGGCGATGTTTTGCCTAGAGTTCGCTTCGGAGCAGGCTCAGATGTCTCGATATCTGAGCATGCTCAAGAGGGACATCAGGCAGTTTGTGTCTGCACAGAGGTGTAGGACATTGTTGGAGTTGCAGGAGGCCGCTAGGCGCCGTGAGTTAGAGATTGAGTTGCAGTTGCGTGAGCTGAGGCAGGCTCCGGTGCAGTCGTAGCCGTCGCCGAAACGGTCCAAGACCGATGATGTTAGAGTGGGGGATTTCAGCAGCCACACTTGTGGGAAGTGTGGGAAGGGTCACACCGGGGTTTGTAGGTCCGGTGGTGCATGCCGCAAGTGCGGAAAGGAGGGGCACTATGCGAGGGATTGTCGGTAGTCAGCACCGGTTCGAGATTTGAGGATTTGTTATCATTGCCATCAGATTGGACATTTGAGGGTCAACTGTCCTCAGCTTGCTGCAGGACCGGTGTAGGCTCCTGCACCGGCCACTTTGAGGATCACAGGTGGAGGTCAGGGTGGAGCAGAGCCCCCAAGGGCTCAGGGTCGTGCTTTTCAGCTTGTAGCAGAGGAGGTCAGGGCAGTGCCGGATGCAGCTGCGAGTATGATTCTTTCTTGATGTCTTATTATCTTGTGATTATTGTGGTGTATTGTTTATGAGCTGGTATTTGTTTGGTTTTCGATGTGTTATTCGTTATTTTGCGGGTTTGTGGTTTTGGTTATGGGTTATTGTTTTGGGAATTTCGTTGGTTATCATTCATGAGGGTTATTAGCGGAAACCCGACATTGGGTTGCAGGCCGGGTAGCATCTGCTTTCTGAGGAGTGGTTAGATGCAGATTGAGTTTCTTTCGAGCAGGTCGATCGGTGTTGATGTGAGATCTAGTTGAGGTTGTTTATGCTTGTGAGAAGCAGTCCGCGCGTAAGTATTTTCTTTCTATAAGAGTTGTTCTGGGAGGTCAGTGATGGCGACCGGTGGTTGATAGTTAGTGCCCAAGTGGGGAAGAATTGGAGAATTCTCTGGGAGATCAATAAGTATTTGGGAGTGCTTAGCTGTTGGGATTCAACAAGTGTTCTGTCAGCCTAGAGTATAGGCTGATAGGAGTAAGTGTCGGGCATGCGGGGCGGAATACAGACCTAGGGCATTTGACTGTGGAGGGCCTAGGAGCAGGCCGGGATCGAGTATGTATGATGGAGGTAGAGTTCGGAACCCCTAGAGGGCTAGAACGGTATGGATGGGAGGATTTCCAGGGGGGATAGCCCGGAATGTTGAATGCTAGTTGAGCGGTCCGGATAGACTGAAGGTCGGTAGGCGTACCAGTCAGGCCGAAGGCTCGGAGAACGGTCCAGCCAAACTGAAGGCACTGAGAGCGGTCCAGACTGGCTGAAGGTTCTGAGAGTGGTCCAGATGGGCTGAAGGCCTGGTGAGGCGGTCCAGTCATGCTGAAGACTCTGCAGGTAATGTTGGATCAGTTGAGGATATGGATTGGGTATGTTGCAGTGTGATTGCATTTGGAAGGTCTGGCCCCGGGTAGTGATCTTGATTAGTGGAGATAGTGCAGGGGCTTGAGAGTCCCTGCGATGAGAGTCAGAGTATGTGTGTTGGATGGATAGCGGATACGCTAAAAAGGGTGGTGTAGCGTTGGGCGAGCACCATGGCACTTGTTGGAGTCGCAATATGTACAAGTGGATTCCTTGGAAAAGGAAGTGAGAGAGGTGCGTAACCCCAAGAGGGAGTGCAAGTTCACAGATGTGAAAGCGGCAGAGCAGGGTTATGATTAGAGTAATTCGAGTATGGTTTTTGAGCAGCGTGTTTGCGGCAGTGGATTAGAAGCTCATTCGGTTTAGGATGTCTGTTGAGGTTGCAGAGGAATTCCGCAGATGTAGAGCCAGAGATTCGGAAGGGATGCAGGGAGATAGTCTTGGGCTCTCAGTGTGAGCCTGATCAGGGTTTTGGATATGTATTAGAGGTTCATCCTGGGGGATGTTGGAGGATATCATCAGTGTATCAGGTTTTCCCAACCTCAGGGTGCTGGAGAAAGTTCAGCATGCGTATGTGATTGCAAGAGGAGAAATCGTGGTAGTTGCTCTGAGATTGAGAATGGGTCTTTCCGTCGTCACAGAATGGATAGAGTGGGATTCGGATCGGGAATCCGATGGTTCATGGCTTTCTAGCCCTTATGGGTCGAGTGATTGTTGGGATTTGGGGCAGTGATGCTTCATGGGTAATTCTCGGTTGTTGAGTGTGATTATCAGAGGGTATAGCCGGTGCCCGGCTCAAGACGGTGGTCAGGACACCGTAAGGAAAGAGAGAGTGTGTTGAGTTTCGATGGGTATGCCTTGAGGGATTTGGCACGGTTAAGGCCAGGTGGCGCGTTGTGGGAGTATCTTTGGGATTGAATTGCTGTAGGCTTCGAGGACGAAGCCTAATTTAAGTGGGGGAGAATTGTAACATCCCGAAATATCAAGAGTAGAGTGGAAGGGCTAAAAGAGTAAATTGGGAAAGAGTGACTCAGCGAGTCCATGGATGAACTCGGCGAGTAGAGTCGCGATTTGGTCGCGTGTTAAGTAGCCGACTCGGCGAGTCAATGAGATGGACTCGGCGAGTAGGCGCTGAGTGGAGAAAACCCTAATTCTTGGGGTTGAGCCCTATATAAAGAACATTATGTTTTCCTCCCAGCCTCTTTATCCCCCTTGAGTTCCAGAAACCCTAAAATCATGGAGAAGCACCATTGTTGAGCAAATTGGAGCTTGGAGAGGTGGTTGTTGAAGAGATTCTAAAGAAGAAGAGGCTTGGATCAAAGGGCTTTGCAAGGATTCGGGATAATCTTCTCTTGGAGCTTCCTTTTGAGGTATCTTTCCATTATTTGCGCTGTTATTGTCTAGATTCTTCATTTTGGGGGTGTTGAGATCTTATCTTTTGGAGTTTTGGTGTTTAGAGATTAGATATGAGGTTGCTACCTCAGATTTGGAATGGAAAGGAATTGCAATGCATGAAAGTCCCTGTGTTGAGTGTTGGATGAAGCTATCATGTCCCAAACCTTAGCCTTAATGTGCAAAATGCATAGATCTCTTTGGATTCACGTAAAGTTTGCCACTTTACGTGATGGATGAGTTGTAGGAGGCTAGATCTATGTTTTGGAGCATTTGCATGGCCTGGAATGCTTCTGAATGGATTCAGACCGGTAGTACTCGGCGAGTCACATGGGTGTACTCGACGAGTTGCTTGAAGATGAGCTGGAACTCAACGAGTTGGAAGAACAACTCGGCGAGTTGGATGAAGATGGCCTGGAACTTGGCGAGTTGTATGAACAACTCGGCGAGTAGGTTGAAGATAGCCTTAGACTCAGTGAGTCTGTTCTTGGACTCGGCGAGTCTTGTCGAAGAGTTCCAATATTTTCTGGTTGAGTCGAGAATCGGCGAGTCAAGGGATGACTCGGTGAGTTGTGGGCGAGTGGACTCAGAGTTGTTGGACTCGGCGAGTCACGGGGTGACTTGGCGAGTTAGATCGCGGATTGAGGGAAGTTCTGAGTATGGGGACTCGGCGAGTCATCAGGTTGACTCGGCGAGTAGAGTCAGTCAGGGGTTGACTTTGACCTTGTCTTTGACCAAGGGTTGACCAGTGGTTTCCAGGGGCATTTTGGTAATTGTTGATTATTGTTTTGAGTTCAGTGCATTGGTGGTTGTCAAGTGGTGGAGATCGTGTCAGTGATCGGAGCAGCTTGGGTTATCTGTTCAGTCGGCAGTATCGAGGTGAGTTATCCTCACTATATCATCAGGGTCTACGGCACCAAGGCCGGCCCTTATCGGATTGAGATCCAGGTAGTTGTTATGTTGTTGTTGTGATATGTTTGCATCCTGAGAGCTAGGGTGGTATATGTTAGAGACCTGATTCAGATCGGTATCCTGAGAAATAGGGAGATGCTATGCTAGTGACCTGTTAGGTCGGTATCCTAGTTAGGATGATGATATGCTATGTGATCCGTGTAATCTGCTTGTTGACTGTGAATTGCTATATGATTGTATGTATATGTGCACATGGTTATTTGGACTGGAGTTGGGTTGAGGCGGGTCCTGCTGTGTGTTGTAGGCCAAGATACCCAGGGCGGACCGGTTGTCCCGAAGGCCCAGCGAGCGGTCCGGATAGGCTGTAGGCCCCGAAAGGGCGGACCAGACGTGCCAAAGGCTCGGAGAGTGGACCAGATAGACTGAAGGCCCGGTGCGGGCGGACCAGTCATACTGTAGACTCAGAGAGTGGACCAGGTGGATTGAAGGCCCGGGAGCGGGCGGACCAATCACACGGCAGACTCGATGTATGTGGATAGACTCAGAGGGTGGACCAGGTGGACTGTAGGCCGGTGCGGCGGACCAGTCACACAGTAGACCCGAAGTGCATGGCTGTTCTGTGATCGGATATGTTATGGCATGTTATGCGTGTATGGTATTTGTGGTTGGTATTTTGGGGGTATCTCACTAAGCTTTCGGGCTTACAGTTGTGGTTTAAATGTTTTTCAGGTTCTTCAGGTAATCGTACCGCTCCTCATGATTTTGTAGTATTGTGATTCTGGGAACACGTTAAATGTTTTGTATTGAAAACCTTTTTGTAAAGATTTAATGGAATCGAGATGTTTTTGAAAAATTAAAATTTGTTGTATTGTTCGGTCGTTACATGCTATGCATAAGGGAAGTTTTCAATTCACAAATATAATTGCATAGTTTTCAAAACAATACACGAACCGAGTACTTAACATACATGCAAACTACAATAGGTATAGTTTGATGTAGTCTAAAGTCGAAACTACAAAAACTACAAACTCATCTGATTTGTTGGTCATTTGATTTTAAAAATACAAATCATTTGATTTTAAAGATATGGTAGTTCAGTTTTTCATACAGTGTTCTTGTTCTTGTTGTTTTCTTTACTCATCTGACTTATAGCTGTTTGATTTCAATAGGTAAGTTCATACTTTTTATTTGATGTTAGGTCTTTAATTAAATGCCACAATAAGCTTTTTTTTCAGTCAAATAATGATGTAAATTTTAGGTTGATTAATGCATACAATTTGCTATTTGTTAGGATAATCGAGCTTGATTAGTTATATAATACATTAGTTAAGTGTGATGTTGAGAACCTTGACAATTTAGCTCTTACATTGAATTGATTCTTGTTGCTATTTGAAGTGATAATATATTTCTTACATTGGAATTTTTTGTACATATTCATGATGTAATGTCATAAAATAAATTGTATCTTAAAAGAACGATTATAAAAATGTTTTTTGAGGGGTAATATATTAAATTTTCATTGTCAATCAGATATCAAATCAAACAACAAGTTTCAGTCAACAGTTAACTCGGTCAGAACTTTTAACCCAGTCAGAACTTATAACCCAGTCAGACCCTATCAAACAACTTCTTAGACATTATAATTGTCACTTACAAAGCATATATGTAATAAAATAATTAAAAATATATTTATGATTCAATATTGATGCATTAACCTGTCAATGAAATCAGTAATCAAAAACAGTTTTGAAATTTGCCTACAATTGGTAGTTGTATATACGTTCAATTATCAATTAAGTTGAAATCATCAAAAATGCAAGAAACATAAGGATGGTCTCGCAGTCGTGTTGTAGGAATCATAGTCACAAGGAACATGGAACATGTTGAAACGTGGAAAAAAGCGGGAACGAGGATCTGTAATTTTTTGTTTTCAGTACAAAGGGGGTAGCTTCATTCGGAACGTGAATCTCATATGCAGAACGTTGTAGCAAGTTACTCTGGTACGAAGTACCATATATAAATGCAAAAATATAGATTGTCACTTAGTAATGCATAAAAGTAAAAATCACATTAAGTAAAACATAATTATTTCAAATTTCATAACTTCAAAAAGAAACATGGTTTGTTAATAGAAAAGTAAAAAACACAAACATAACATGATATTCATTAACCCTTTGCCTTCCCATTCCCACCAACACTAGCAACATCTTCGTCTAAATTCTACCATTGCATGTCCTCGAATCTTGCACTTGGCCTTTCAACATATGCATTTTTCATATTCATATCTCATTTTTTGTGTGGGCCGATTTTATAACTTTTAGAAAAATGTGATTGTAGGTGAATATTAGAATGGATAAACACATGTTTGTCGGCCCTTTTACTATTTTAGCGGTTTCCCTAAACATTGTGTATGTGTAGTGTCCTAATTTTCACAATAAATTTTTAGATAAAAACCATTTTCATAGTTCAACCATCCATAAAACTGTTTTTTCAAAACATAAACCCAAAAAGAAAATCAGATTATCATAACATTGCGGAATCTGAATCATAAAAATCATTGATTGATGTGTAAAATCATGTGTTCGCCTTCCAATGATCCTCGGAATTACCTGAAACATTTAATCCACAACTTTAAGCCAAAGCTTAGTGAGTTCCCCAAAATATCACATATAAGTATATATAACAACATGTCCACAACAATCTCGTGTCCAAATCAACCCACAACAACAGGTCTGTATCAACCCTGGGTCCGTATCAACCCACAACAAAGCATGCAATATACAATCAACGAGCAAGACCCTACCAGTCTAGGAAACAACCATGAAATAACAATTATGCGATAAGTAATACAGTAAGTAAACTCACCTCGCAGATAAACAGGATAACCAAACCACATGTAAATACTAGTAGATTTGTTTCACACACCACCCATAAATCAAACCAAAGGTCAACCTCAACTATGACCTAAAACCCTAAAGCTTCATTGGGTCCTTAGAAGAGGTAACCAATGGATTTCTGTGGGTAGCTGATGAAAATACATCGCTCACTTCGAGGTTCGAGCTTGTCGTGAGTCCCGCGCCTCATGAAAGCCTCGCAACCCCAAACCTTGATGTGGTCTAAAGTTGAAACATTCCCAGTCCACATCTCGTGAGGTGTTTTAGCAACCTTTTTGGTAGGGACTAGATTAAGGATATGGGCGGCAGTCTCTAAGGCATACCACCAAAATGAGATTGGTAACGAAGCTTGAATCATCACGAAACGAACCATGTCCAACAAGGTTCGGTTGTGCCTCTCAGCCACCCCATTAAGCAGTGGTGTTCTAGGAGGTGTCAAATTGTGAAACAATTCCACATTCCTTAAGATAGTCATGGAACTCTGTACTAAGATACTCTCCACCTTGATCGAATCAAAGCATCTTAATGTTCCTACCCAGCTGATTCTCCACTTCCTGTTCAAACTCTTTGAACTTTTCAAAGGTTTCTGACTTATGCTTGATTAAGTAGACATAACTATACCTACTATAACCATCAGTAAAAGTCACACAGAAGCGACTAGACTCCCTTTTGGCGGTTCTGAAGGGTCCACACACATCTGTATCTATGAGGTCCAACAAACTTTCACCCTAGCACAAGTACCAGTGAAGGGTGAGTTAGTCATTTTTCCAAGTAAACAAGATTCACAACTCTCATCTGACCTTAAGTCAAATGACTACAAGACTCCAGCCTTTTGGAGTTGGCATATGCGCTTCTTGTTGACTTGTCTAAAATGACAATGCCACAAGGATGCCTTATACAAACTAGTCGAATAATCGATATGCAACACATTATTTCCTACGTTGTCTATAACCAACATAGTTTCATATACACCATCACAAGGTAATGCTTTAAAATAAAGAACATTATTATAAAAAGTATTAATATCACCACATTCATTATCAAATGTAAAAGTAAATCCTTGTTTGTACAAACAGTGAAAAGAAATAATATTTCTCGCCATTTCAGACGAGTAACAACATTTATTCAAATCTAACATTAACCCACCACTCAGCAATGAAGAATAAACTCCAATCTTGGTGACAGGTGAAGCTTTCCTATTCCCCATGATCAAGTTTACATTCCTGTGCTCCACATCCTGACTTCATCTTAGATCCTGCAAATTAGAACACATATGATTACCACAACTTGTATCAAGGACCAAAGAATTAGTATGTGGTGAGTTATTAGACAATATTAGGAGGATCTCGGTATTGTGTTACCTTCACAGAAAATTCCATGAGAAAGTGTTAGGTTTATTTTCTTAAACATAAATCTAAAGTTTTGAACCTTTAAAAAGTGGAATGTTGTTCTGGAAAACGAAACAAATATGAAAATCAAGATTTTGAAGTCACATCATGGGGGAGATTACAATAACAATGACATTTTTATTGGGTAAATTACATGAATTGTCTCTTTGGTTTAGGGTAGCATGCACTTTTTGTCCCATAATTTTATTTATGAGTTGCTTAGTCCCTTAAAATTTATTTGGTTGCGTAATTGGCCCCTACTAAACATAAAAAGACATTTTTACCCTTATGGATTTCATATTCAAATTGTATATTACTTATTTGCTATTATGATTTTATACGAATGTATGGGCCCATAGTTATCCTACCCCTTATACTAATCCGTTCACCCTCTCCACCTTCTAAGCTCTCGTGTCATCTTCTTTGGTTGTCGGAAGCTTAACTAGTTTATTTTTATTAACACGGTTTACAAGACCAGTTGTAAGAGTCTTGATTACATAGATATTTTCCAGTCATCTTCCCACTAAATTCTAGACCTAAAAACATGTAAAACCATTAAAATCTCAGACAATACAACATTAAATCTTTGAATTCGTGTTCCATTGTGAATTCTTTTTTTTTCCGAATCGCCAGAAAAATCTACCATAAATAGAAGAATAACAAAGACCCGTATGGAACCTATGTACAAGTAAAATAACTTACTGTGAATTCATTTTTTCTCTACCATGGCTACATGAATTTAAAAATTGATTATGGTGAAAACGAAGACCCACTTGTAAAAAATTAACACTCCCACCTCCTTATGTGTTCTAAATTTTCAAGAATCATATAAACATCTATAAAACTTGAAACCTTGGTAATAACCTAACCTTTGAAAATGGATTAGCACAATCATTACCACATCAAAAACAAATTTAATAAGTCCATAACAGTTTAGGGTCATCATTGTAGTCCGATTCCGGTATTAAAACTCGAAATTCTGCACTTTGGGCCGCCTACTCGTCAAGTGCAAGAACCTACTCGACGAGTAGGATGCGATTTCACTTGGACTCGTCGAGTCCCCCCATGGACTCGCTAAGTTCACTGAACAATGAGCAGATTTTCGACTTTTTTCAACAATTTGCATCAAGTATAATGAAAACAAGCCTAGAGACTGATACCATTGATGGGTTTTGATCATTCTAACACTCTTATGGTGTGCATGCAACCCTAGAAACCTTGGATATATATGTTTTGACTATTATACATGCAAATATTCATTTTTTCAAGGTTCTCATCCTAACTAGCATATCTTGGGGTACTTGTAATATAAAACTAGAAGAATGACATACCTTTTCTTGTGGTTGATTGCTTGGAGCTTCAAGAGCCTAGCACAAACAATGTGAATGCCTCAAGTGGAATCACAAATCACCTAAACGACTTGGAAAACTTTGAGAGAATTGTTGGGTTAGTGTCTAAGTCCATAACTATTTTGGTATTTACTTGACCCGATGGTGCATGGTCCTTTTGGGTTGCCTTCACCAAAGCAACTTGATAGGATGAATTATGGAGAGAAAGGATTAAATATGATTTATTAATATATTATGAGAATAATATATTAAAGGAGAAATCATATTGTTTAATTAATATTAGTCAATAATTAATTGGTAATTAGTTTTGTGACTAAAAGAGATTAATTAAACTTAAGGGACTAGATTTATAATTATAGGATAATTGCAATTTGGGCTATGGATTGTCTTAAATTAAGGAGTGGAAGAATTCTATGGGGAAACCCATAAGGAAATCATCCAAGGTCCTAATTAAAGGAGTCCATGGGTTGCTTAGGGCTTAAGCATCCAAATTAGGGTTTCCTTGTTAGATAACCCTAATAGCCTCACTATATATAGATCCCTAAAGGACCAAAAACGTGGATAAGACTCCTCTAGGGTTTGTAGACATTTTTGGGCAGCCTCCATCCTCTCTTCTCTTCATCCTCTTGCTTATGGTGTTTGTGAACCATTAGAGGAGTGACATTTGTGACTCTAGGCTTTCTAAAGTAAATACAAGGAGATTTGGGAGTGTTATTGCTACATAACAATCAAGGTAACATCTTAAACCTATTCTCATGTTAATATGATTAGTTGGATGCTAGAATTAGGGTTTATAGTCTTGGATAACTTGCATGTACAATAGAGAAACCTAGATCCAAGCATTAGCGTTTGCATGAGCACATAGGATGTCTTATGACCAAAATCCATCAGTGGTATCAGAGCCTAGACTGGTTTCTATTGTATTGATGCATTATATGTTTGAAAATTTCGATTTTTTGGTTTCTGGAGGCTGGACTTGCTGAGTCCATAGTTGAACTCGCCGAGTCCATGTGACTCGATGAGTCCATGCTTGACTCGACGAGTCAACTCGTCAGATGGAGCAAACTTCGGGATTTCTTGCTGTTTTTGCTTAAGGATAGTTGCCTTATCATATTAGATCAATATAAATCCGATTTTATGATATATTTGACCATATTCTTGATCTAATTGAAGATATTTATCAATTAATAAAATATTTGTTTCCTTATGTGATAATTGATTAATTATTTTGATTAAATTGGTAAATTGTTATGCAATAAATCATTAAATAAATCAAATATGGATAATTATGTGATTAAATGTTAATTTAGATTATTTGTTATTTGATCCTTGTGTTATGAAATGTTTCATATTTTCCCCTTTAGGTTTTATAGTTTAAATTTGACCTCAAAAGTTTTGTTGTTTTGAAATTTAAATAGTTGAAATCCTAATGTTTTGAAAAAGGTTTCAAAACTTGCCCTCAAGTTTTGGAATTTAAAATTTTGGATTAATAGATTAATTTGATGTATATTTAAATTCTAAACCCTAATGTTTTGAAATGTTTCAAAACTTGCCCTCAAGTTTTGGAATTTAAAAGTTGATTAAAAGTTTAATTAGGAATGTTAAATTTTAAAACCGTAGTATTGTTTTGTAAAAGTTCAAATTACACCATTATGGTTTTATTAATTAATTAAGGTGTATAATTAAAAGAGGTTTAATAAATCCATAAAGTTTTTGGTTTAAAATTTAATTGAATTAAAAGTATAATTGTTAAATTTGACCACCTAATATTCTAAAAGTGTAAAATACACCCTATACTATGTATAACATTAAAAGTCTAACATTATATATATGTATGAGTAAAAGTCAGTCTTACCATTAGTAGGCCTCATTCACGAAGCTGGACTATAAGGGGTGTTTAAGGAAATTGCCTATAAAATGGTGATTGAATGGGTATCCACTCTTACCCACCACACTCTTGACTAGTGGAGGGTCATTCGCCGAACGGGTAGGATAGGACGAAACTTTCCATTATAAGTATAATGAAGTATAAAAGTAACTAAATGTTTTCATAAAATTCCCAATCTTAGTTACTTAGGCAAAAGTGAATTGATGCAATTCCATGAAATTACACTTTGTGCCCTTGCGAAGATGTTAGTGGAGCGTGTGTGGTTAACCGGCACACTAAATGTTTCTAAGCAAGGGTAGCAAAGGGTGACTCAATGTTTGTCATAGTTCGGTGGAGCGTGTGTGGTTTACCGGCACATCGAATAGGTGACTGTAACATGTGAGGGCCCCATGTAAGCTTGCATGGTTATTCACACCCGGTTTGTGATCCTCGGCATCCCAGTCAGAAACTAGAGGGGCATATCGAGATTTAAACATGCCATTGAAATGTTCAATGAATCTCAAAGGATCTAGGAGTTTTCATAGATTTAAAACTTAATTTTTTTTCGTTTTTCTTGGTGGAAAGTAGTGAATCGTCATTCACTTACCTTCAAATGTTCTTCAATTTGGGTTACGGCATCCCTCTCCCGAGTTGTAGGATATTGTGTTGGGTCCTAGCCTTAGTATCTCATTTGGGTGATTTACTAAGGACCCAATCAATCAAATAACTTGAATTCGATTCTCCCGTTTTGTAGATGTCAAAGTTCGACAACTATGGTCTTCCCAAATCCCGTGGAACAAGATTTCCACATGAAGATGATATTCCACGATTCGATCGAGGAATAAGAAATCATGATTCACTTCCTCCACCTCCTCCAATTGTTCTCCCTAACCCACAAGTTCAAAGGCTTGAAAAGTTCAAGATCACTCAAGCCCTTTTGGAAAGTAAGCATAAAGAAGGAAAGTCGGTGTGTGCACACGTTCTAAGGATGAAGTCACGCATTGATAGGTTAAGAATGTTGGGATCCGTTGTCTGTGAGGAAATGGCTGTTGATTGGGTTCTTCAGTCACTTCCTAACTCATATACTGAGTTCGTAAGAGAGTACTATATGATGAATCCCGACGTGACCCTTCTAGATCTCACCTATATGCTTATTGTTGCAGAATCAGCAATGGTTTGGCGCAATAGAAAAGCAAAGTTGATTGGTGAATCTGCCTTCAAGACCTCTATGGATATAGACAATGGCAACGAAAGACATGCTATAATCGAAAAGTTTGATCATAAGAGAAAGGCAATGTCTAAAGTAGTTCCATGTCATGTTCCAAAAGAGTCAATTTGCTTTTATTGCCAAGAGAAAGGGCATTGGAGACGAAGCTGCCCCATTTACCTAAGAGATATAAGAGATGGGAGAGTCGAAACGTATGGCTCTAATATAGGTAAATGTGACAACCCAAATTGTTCCGTTACATTTCCCCGTTACCGTTAACGGAATATTCAAGCTTATAAAAGTTCCGTTAATTAGAGGTCATCAATTTAATAAACATTCCATTTGTTTATATTTAATATGCCGTTAAGTCGTGATAAAAAGAAATAAAAACACATAAGACACATTTCCATTTATTTGGAAAATGTTAAGTTTTATTATTACGACCACTAAATCGGGTGCGACCAAAAGCCCCGTTTAACGGTAGTATCAGGTAGAATTCCACGGAGCTCCAACTCCCACCCATATATAAGGGGGAGTAAACTCCATTTGTAGATTTTCCACCCTCTCTCTCTATACTCTCTCTCTAGACTCGTTTTCGCCCCGAATCCGCAACCAAACGCTTCCAAATCGTAAGTCCGCTTATCCTAGCTTGTTCTAAACATATTGATTCGTGTTTATAGCTTAGAAATCGGACTTGGAAGCTGTGAAAGAGGAGTTTATGGCCTAAGCTCCTCCTTAGGCCGTAAACACCTTAAATGAGGCCAAAAAGACCCTAAATTGTCCCTAAAAGCTTGGAAATAAATTGAGGATTTAGCCTAGGAGTGTTTGATCAATTAAAACAATCATTTTGAGGCAAAAAAGAGAGTTTACGTCCCAGGCATATGCCAAGGCTGTAAAGACCTCTTAATCATGTCAAAAAGCCCCAAAAACACTCCTAAAACATCCTTGGACTTCATACATAAATTAGGAGCTTATCCTCTTGGGTTTAGATCATTTAAACATAAGGATTTGGAGGATGAAAAGGAGTTTACAGCCCAGACATGTGTCAAGGCCGTAAACTCCCCAAACCAAGCCAAAATGTTAGTTTTTACCCCACAAATGGCCTTAGACTATCATTATAAATTACTAGCAAGGTATTAGGGGCTTGAAACTTCAATAAACTCAAAGAATAAGAGTTTATGTGTCACACCCCGAAAACCGAAGGCGGAAACATTTCCGGGGTTGAATCCTCGTTGAGTATCAAATCCAATGTACATAGTAAGTAAAGTAAATCAACCATTACATTACATATATGAAAGTTTTACATTTGTTTCAAAAGCAAAATTTATACATGTGATACATAGTATATATGAACAACACAAACGAGTCTTCTAAGAACTCCGTCTTCGCACAAAAGGATCTTCGGGTACCTGTCTAACACGGACCTGAGAATACAAGCGGTTTGAAAATCAGCATAACACTGGTGAGTTCATAAGCGGTTAGTTTTTCTGAAAATGTACGAGTTCCTTTGGTTTCCTGAAAAAGTGGTTATCCAAGAAAATCTCATATTATCTTATGTAAAGTTAGTTTCCAAATCCGAAAGTAATGTAAATGATGTACGAAGAAAACATGATTGTTGAAGAGTTTTCGGCCGGAGCTTACTGCCGGAAACAGTTCACGGCCGGCGGCGGGGGTCGGGTTTACGGTTAGGGTTTCCGGAGTTTGCAGCTCGGCTCGGCATATTGGTTCGGTAGATCAGCTCGGTGGAAGATGGCTCGGCTCAAATTTGCGGCGGCTCGGAACTTGCGGCTCGGCTAAGCAGCAGCACAAGCATCGACGCCTTTGTAAAATCAGGAAACGAATTGAGGGTGACCGGGATTGAACCCGGGACATCAAGATCACCAACAAGGCGCCTAACCATCTCAGCTAACCAAACTCTTGTGCTTTTACTTCGAAAAGTTAAACTTAAACACTTCCTGTCGCTTTCAAGTTTCGCCAATTTGACACTTTCTGCCCAAAAAACTAAATTTCTTTTAATTTTAAATTCTTTTTTCATCCAAAATTATAAAACATAATAAATAATAAAATAAAGTAATTAATAATATATATATATATATATATATATATATATTATTTTTAACTTTTATTTTTGCTTTTTTTATTTAAAATTTTGAGTTTGATTTTTGAGTTTAATTTTTTTTAAAATTTGACTTTCAAGGTTGACCTTTGATTTTAAAATTTTGACTTTGACTTTCAAGTTTGACCTTTGACTTTAAGCTTTGACTTTCTCATTTGACTTTTAAAATTTCAAATTTAGCTTTTCAGTTTGACTTTTGAGTTTAATTTTTTTTAAATTTTGACTTTTAAGGTTGATTTAACAAAAAAAAGGGCATTTTAAGTTTGACTTTTAAATTTTATTTTAGCTTCTAGTTTTTCTTTAATCGATTTTAAGGTCTACGAGGGAATTTGAAAACATGAAAGAGAGTCGTTAGGAGATTTTAAGACAAAATTTCAACATGTTCGATTATGTCCCAGGAGAAACCCTCGAAACTCAATTGCAGAGATTTACTACACTCACTACTGAGATGAATATAGCCGGGATCTTCTTGTCCAAATCAGAGATAAACAAAAAGCTGCTAAATTCACTTCCGAAATCGTGGGATATGAACGTAGCTGTCATCAAGAAGACAAAAGATCTCAATCGTCGTAGTATTGCTGAAGTAATTGAAGAGCTTGACGCTTTAAAGAGTTCTGTAAACCTTCCGGTCAATGAAGTTTCATGTTCTCATTCATGTGAAGTTTCATCTTCTCAATCATGTGAAGCCACGATTAAATTTCTTCGGGATCAAATTGATATATTTAAAAGAGAAGTTGAAGACCGGAGATATGAAGGATATCAACTCAGGAAAGGACAAAAACCCCTGAAGGCTGAGTTAGAATAAAAAACCAAGGACTTTAGGAAACTTTAGGAAGAGTATAGCAACAAGTGTGAAAATTATGATTATGTTAAGAGACAACTTGTTGCTGTAACTGAAGAACTTGACGCTTTAAAAATCAAGTGTGGAAAAACTGATGTCAGTTTCAAAAATTATACTACGTCAAGTCAGACAGTCGAGTCCTTATATGAAACCCTGTTAAAATTCAAAGAAAATCAAAACAAGGGTCTAGGGTATGATAGTTTACCTCCTCCTTACAATCATAACTACACATCCATCCCTATGAAACAAGAAGAAATTGACAGGGAGGCACATCATAAACACGGAAAACCAGCTGGATTTGTGTCAGGAGGAGTTATTAATGTTGAAAATATTGATGTTTCTATTACATGTGCAAGTAAAGTAGCAGAGGATGAGAACAAGGAGAGTTCTTCTAAACAAACCAATGACTACTTGAACTCTAAATATGTTGCTTTGAACTCGGCTGCTTCTAACAAACCTGCTGTTGAGAAACATAGGCCTCCAATTCCAGCGCAACAAAGTGCCTGTTGTAAGTGTGCATATGGAAACAACTAGAGACAAGGCAAGGATACGCCACTAGGGGCAGAAAAAACAACTTCACAGTGAAGAAAAAGACTTGTTTTCTCTATGGAACACCTGGACACATTGCCAGAAATTTTCCTAATCGCGCATACGTTCCCTACTATGCACAAGGACGGCAAAACGCGCCAAGTGGGAGATACTTCAAAAGAAATCCTTCCAGTTCACGTTTAGACAATGTTGACTGGAACGCGCAGAAAGCTAAGAATCAATCTCACAAGGCCAAGAATCTAAATCCCAAGGGCAAAAAGGGAATGTCGGCCAAGAAGCCAAGTTCAAGAGATGCTCCTGTGAAGCCAAGACCGGTTAGGTCAATGTCATCTAGGCAGCCGACTTCAAGTTCCAAATCAAGTACTGAGCCACCCATAGGATCGAAAAAGAAATGGGTTAAACCCAACTACAAATGGGTTCCAAAGGATCACTCTCCCAAATCTCCTAACGACTCTAATGTTTCTACATCTTCTGTTTGTGATAAGCAGGATATATCATGGGAGAAAGTATTGTGTGTTGATGACAAAGGTTGACCCAGTTTCAAAATGGACTGGGTTCCAAAGACCAACTAATCCCGCTTTATGTCGGAGCAGCTATGGAGGCATATCATCAGACTTTGGTTTGTTGGTAGTGGCTGTTCCTGGCACTTGATAGGGGACATCTCTCAATTGTACAACATTCAAACCTTTGTTTGAGAGTATGTGTCCTTTTGCGGGAAAGGAAGAAAAGAAGGGATCACATGGGGTTTGTGCTTAATGACATGAAGAATTTTCGGATCTGTTATGAGATTACGCGTGCTGTTCTCAGACCTTCTGGATGCAAATTCAATCGGTGACTTACGGTTTGCGTTTTCTTCTCTATACTCCTGAGTTTTCTTAAGCTGATTCGCTTTAAAGACTAATTTTTGTTTTAGGATAGTTTAAATTTGCACATTTATTTTGGTTTCTCTCCTATGCACAAATTTAGGGGGAGAAATAAAAACAAAACAAAAATTAAAAAAAAATTTTAAAAAATCCAAAAACATCAAAAAATCAGAAAATAAAAAAATATATTGGTTATGAATCTGTGTTTGAGGGAGATGTTTTGGGAAGTGATATTATCAAGTGATAACGGGCAACCTGAGTCTGCGTAACGTACCCGAAGTTGAAGGGTCTATGCTCTGACTTGATGCGTCGGTAGGCACGAAAAACTTTAAATGGACTTGACTAGGCAGAGTTGAACTTGGGAAATTTATAGACTTGACAAATCTTGACCTAGTTAGATACGTTCAGCCTGACAATACGACGCTCGGATAGGTTGAGCAGGGAGATATATATGGGAATCTACTTGTCACATTAATTGAACCCGTACTTGGAACCGTGGTTTAACTTTTCCTTGATGTGCGGATTCTTTCCTTAATTCCGGTTGGATGGGGCGACTGGTAAATTCCGATAAATTAGGTATGTAGAATATCATTTTCTTTCCGTCTGTTAGTCATATGTTGTCTCCTTTGCGTGACTTCCAATCCGACCTGGTACACAACATATGCAACTCTATTTCTCTGCAGGATATATATATATGTGTGTGAAATATATGTGTGAAATACTTCTCATCTGTTAACCATATGTTGTCTCCTTTGCGCGACTTCTAATCCGACCTGGTACACAGCATATGCAACCTTCTTCTTCTCAACCCTTTTGAAGTAGTTAGCAATAGAATTCTGAATCTCTTCTCTCTCTAAATGGTTTTCTGCTCACCCGGTGTAAGGAGTACTCTGGAAGTTCTTGATGGCTGGGGCATATCAGGAAGCGGGAAACACGTTCTAGTACACTTAAAAATTGAGAACATACAGATTGTCTATAGATCTCGCTGCTCAACTTAGGTGGACAACAATATCCCTAGTCGTCGTCAGATGAATGGTCCTTAAGATATAGTATCTAAGAAATTAGGATCAGATATAATATCTAGGAACTTAAGTTCACGTTGTCTTGTAACAAATAGTATGTCCTAAATTTGTCACAATTTTTCGTGTTTAAGTGGACAACAATACCGGCGATCGACCAACAAAAGATGTGAATATGGAAGGTAGCGACAAGTGGATAAAGGTTGTCTAA
Source organism: Lactuca sativa (assembly GCF_002870075.4). Lineage (NCBI taxonomy): Eukaryota > Viridiplantae > Streptophyta > Magnoliopsida > Asterales > Asteraceae > Lactuca > Lactuca sativa. The sequence continues at coordinate 177,606,280 of NC_056627.2, read as the reverse complement.
CAACTTTGATCCCAAATCACTCTTAAAGTTAGATATCAATTTTTATTTTTGTTAAATTTATTATAGTTTCTTCTAATTTAAATATTAGGGGAGAATTAAAAATTAAAAATAATGAAAAAAAATCAGAAAAATTAAAAAATCCAAAAATAGTGTTATTTCTGTTTTATTTCTTGTTCAGAAAAATCAAAAAATCCAAAAATATTTTTGTTTCTGTTTTAATTTGTGTGCTAAGTTTTCTTTTAGTTTTGTTTTGTCTTGAAAAGTGATTTCAGGTATAGATAAGATTCATGGAGTTCGTGTTGAAGATTTCTGAGCCAAAGGCTTCGTCCGTGAGCATCGAAGAATTCGCATTCGAAGGAGCAAGAAATGAAGATCATTCTTTCAACATTCAATCCTTCAACCCCAGAAGCAAGGTGAAGCTGCAATTGAAGATTATGTGACGGATTGCATTGAAGCCTCCTCAATCAGTCTGCTGCTATTGTTGCACCTGCTGAAGTGATATAGAAGTTTAGTTCTCTCTGATATTCTCTCTGAAGATTCTCAAGCTGAAAGTGTTATCTTTCAAGAATCAGTACAAGAAGCCTCCTCACCCAATGTGCGATCAATGCCAAACTCTGAAGAAAAGCCCAACTGCTCAAGATGAAGTCAATTATTGAAGATTCATCAAGTTCATCTTGAAGTTGAGAAGAATTCGAAGATTAAAGTTGAAGCCAAAGCTCCCATTGAAGATTATCAAGAAAGCCAGCTACTTTTAGGGGAGCTTGTTGGGTCATTAAGAAAAGAAAGCTATAAACCAAGGGGGAGATTGTTGGGTCAAAGTATGGTTTATACTTTACTTTTCTGGGCAATTATATTTTTGTGTAATATTTTATGAATTTATGGCCTAGTTTACGGCCGTAAACACCTTACGGCCGTAAACTCATTTACGGCCCATTTGTTTCCGGCCCATGTTCCCTAGTATAAATAGAGGTGTTAGGGTGAGGAGTAGAGATTGATGAACCCAAGAGAGTTTACGGCCAGAGAGAAACAGGAGCTTTTATGTGTGTGTGAATCCTTTGTATCTGGATAATAACTCATATGAATACATACAAGATTCATATTAATTCTTCTTCTCCTTCTCTTCTATTTTTGATCTTACATCATCCGTTTGATTGGGATTCCGCACCATCAAACGAATCTGACTGATACACGGGCAAATTAGGGACTTACACAAGACGTATCATTCATTTGATATTGTTTGGGGTCTGTTTTTCACTGTTTTAGACCTTACTAGCTGTACCTTTCATTTGGTACCTTCTGGGGTCTGAGTCTCTACTTGTTAGACTGAACCAGGCATGTCGTTAGTTCGATACTCTCCTGGAGTCTATGATTCCTTTGCCTTAGTCAGCAGTCCTCACTGCTGAGGCATATGTTATTTCCCTGTTGTGTCTTGCTTTCTTTAATAATCAAATTCAGTATTTTGATAATGATAGCAATTAAGGGAAAACCACTTTTTACCACATAACACCGACCAGTCTTGGTAGAAGGCTGCTGTTATTAAAGAAAATATAGGATTTTCTGGAAAGAGCTCTAATACACTGTAATCTCTTAAACTACTACTTTATAAAGTTATTTGGATAAATGTCACTAAATACTTATGAACTCACCAGCATTTGTAAAAATGCTGATACTCGCTTTTCAAATAACTTGTATTCTCAGGTTAGCATTAGACAGGTACACCCCCGGAGCTGTTGATGAAGACGACTTAGTACCTTGATGTACTTAATATATTTGTTTGTATACTTTGAAGCATTGTAATGTAAATCATAAAAAACTATTACTATTAATGCAATGTTTTGTTGTACTTTGATTACTATAATGCATGTGTTGTGATACTTGACATGACGTCATCCACCCCAGAACGTTTCCGCCGTTCCGGTTTTGGGGTGTGACAGATTGGTATCAGAGCATTGTTTATAGTGAGCTAAGTATATCAATTCATAAAAGATATACAACCTATAAACACAAAGGGATAAAACACCCTGACCAAGAATTATACTTTAAAATATAACCATATTTTACCAAAGTCTAAGAACATCCAAAACCTAAACACTCGAACACAAGTATCACAAGAAGAACAATAATAAAAGCCTTCGGATGTTGAGCATTACCGTCAAACCTGGGCAGTTATGTAATCGTAAGCTGGAATAAATGTAACTTGATCAACTACATTTATTCGAGATGCGATGAACATGTGCCTGGGAGTGATAGTGGTGTACAATAGGTCTGAAACTTACCAACTAGGAATGCTAGAGCCAAACATAAAGTTTAAAATACTATAGGAGTATTTTGGAACACTAAAAGACTTACATTAATCCCAGAATTTTATTCAGAAGATAAGAAACAAACAAGAATTAAAATACCAAAGGGGTATTTTAGGATCAATAACTAACCTTGTGTGAAAAACTAAAAAGATCCTTATTGATATACCTACAATTACAGAGAGTATACTCCCAAGGTTATGTATAATAAGGATCCCATAGGCTAAGAATGTGTGGTTTCGCCCTATTTCCTTTTCCTCGTTGGGATGTGGTTCTAGAGTAGTATCACATATTCGAAGGCCTATCGGATCTAAGCTATATATGATTTGTATACCCTGTGTAATCGTAGCAGGACTCGATAGGGATCATCCAGTGAAATGTTAATAATCTCTTAGGATTCTTTAGACATTTCCATTCTCGCACGAACCCTGTAGAAAACCCTATCCACTTCAGTGCTTAACAGAAGAGTTGAGTCCGACCCCGAAGAAGTTCATTGAGAAGATTTCCAGCTAGGAAACGAATGAACTAGGTCGAGACTATTGAATTCACCAAGTGTCCATATCTTTTAGGGACATTGGTGAGAAATTCGCCTAAACTTCGGAGATTCCCAGTCATCCATCATGAAGTGGTAACACCCAGAGTCGGAATCAGAAAGAAGGCGGAGTAGAAATTCAATCTGTCCATACGACGAGAGAACCCTAGGTAACTATCTGAAGGAAACCAACTCCAATACCAGAAAAAGATACGACGCAGACAGAGGGAGCCAGTACATGGAACCCGAGAATTGTCTTTTCCTCGTGTTCGTCATGCTAATACACCTTTAAAATAATACAATTTAGTGAGTTACTGGCTACACTACTCACGCTATGTGTTAGGTAAATCGTCGTTTCCCGTTGCCAGATACACGATTAGGGCGGATCCCCGCATCTCTATTGAGAGAATTTAGTCATTTTCCCTTGTGAGCCTCTCTTTCTGCAGTTTCGTTCCGAACTGTTCTCAAATCTCTCTAGGTCGGAGAGTGAAACCTTTCCCAGTATAAAGGTAACTTAGTAGGAACGACTCGCATCTTATGGCCTTTTTCCGATACTCATACACCCACTTCGATTACCAGGACTACATCATAGGGATGTGTCACACCCCCAAACCTGAACGGCGGAAACGTTCGGGGGCGGATGACTTCATGTGGTAACGTAACAAATGAATACATAGTAAAGAAAGCAATACAACCATCATATATATAATTGAAAGTTTACATTTGTCAAAAGTTACATGTTCAAAACTCAATTACAATATGATGTCAAAATACGAGATTAAACTGGCGCCGCAGCATCCCTTCATCAAAAGCGAAATGAATACCTGAAATTACTGATTCCCTGGGACATACAAGTAATTTTGAAAGAGTAGATCAGCATTTAAGCTGGTGAATTTCATAAGTATTTAAGTGACAATGTTTGAATGAACTGAAATGTTTTATCTTCGTTTGTTTGTGGTTAGAAAATCCAATATTTTCCACTAGTATAAAAGTAGCCTCCACTCAAGACCAATGTTTGTTTCTAAAATGTATGTAAATGTAAAAGAACCAATGAATTTGAAAACCTCGTAAATCAATGCATTTTAATACCCCTTGTGAGTTTTATAACCATACTATTGACTCTGAATGCCTATACACAACGTTCTTCAGGCGTTGAAATGTTATGACGTTTGTCACCCCAAACGGTGGACTGCAGCTAACAGTCAGGGCGCGGGTTTGTCAAGCCCGTATAGATCTATACACAAACACCATGCTCCCCCTCCAAGGGATTCTGGTATATAATACAGGACTTGAAATGTGTACTCGAACGTACATGAAGTTAGTGTCTCACAAATCCGTGGTATAAAAACAGATCTACTTGTTAAAATGTTACGTTTGTTCTTGTACACGAAAGTGAACTTCTTGAAATATGTGATTCTACTACATAAGAGTTAGAAATTTGTTTCGTAAAACCATACCTATTATAGTTTCCAAAAAAGCGTGTCTTGTTTGTTTAGAAACATTGAGAAAAGGAATTGCTTGTTTATGAAAGTATAGATTTTTGGGTGTAGAGTCTAGGATAGACAAGAAAAACCTCAGAACAGATTAGTTTATACATGCATTACAACAACATTATATTTTTAAAAGGGAAAATGCTATTGTGACATATGTTATATATATACATATATACATATATACATAAGTTCCTTTAAATGTTTATAAATCGCATGTGATTTGAATATATAACAGTATATAAAAGAATTTCTTTATGTAACGCACGATAATACTCGTGTGTTTTACTTGTAATCCCCCCCTTTGAAAGCATATAAAAGTATTTAGACTAATTAAAAGGTTGATTTAGGGGTATGAAACTCACTTGAAAGTTTGAAGATAGCGAGATGGAAAACCGGGCAGAGTTTCGTCTCGGGAAACGGATTTTCCTCGGGATTCTCGGGAATCTCGGGAGTAAAATCGACCTTCGGGACTTGAGCCAAAAAGACCAGAGCTTCGGGTTTGAACGGACACGGAAAACGAGGCAAAGTTGGGAGAGAAAGAAGAGAAATGAACCCTTTCTTTGGAAACCCTCGCATGCTATTTATAGGAAGGCTGGTCTGCCTCGGTACGCGGGGCGTACGCTCGTACGCGCTGCGTACGCGTACGTCATGCATGACCGAAGCCTCGACTGCCTCGGTTCAGATGGGACGGGTTGTTGGGTTCTCGGGTCGGATGGGACGGGTTGCTGGGGAGGTGGGTCGGATGGGACGCCGGGTCGGATGGGACGTCGGGTCGGACGGGTCGGGCGGGTCGGATGGATCGGATTCCTCGGATATGGCGACGTGGACGATCCGAGGCCAATCCTCTCGGTTACGCGGGGCGTACAGGAGTACGCAGCGCGTACTTCGGAGGAGGATGCTGACTCCCCTTCGGATAATATCCGAATTTTGAATTAAATAAATAAATAATTTATTTAATAAACTTCAAAAATCCATATCTTCTTCATACGAACTCCGTTTTCGATGGTCTTTATATCCTCGCGTAGGTGAGACTACGCTCTACAACTTTCGTTTAGACTCCGTCGGCAAATTCCAAAATTATATTTTTATTATTTATTAAAAATCCATCGTGTTTAAGGAATTTCTTAGAAAATTCATAACTTCTTTATCTGATGTCGGTTTTTGCCAGACTTTTTACCGCTGGAATACCATTGTCGAGACCTTCGATTCTCGTTTAGGTCATTCCGGCCAAAAGTCGCTCGATTTCCGATTCGAGTTTTTAGCGGTCTGTTGCTAAGCCGAACTTGGAAAAATCACATCTTCGCTATATGAAGTCGGATTTGGGCGTTCTTTTCACGTACGATTATGTTTCAAAGACATTTAATCATAGAAGGAAATTAAGTAGAACTTATTTATGCATGTTATTATGAAGGTAACTTTTTATTATTCAGAAGTGGTTACAATACTTGACCCATTTTGGTCGTTACAAAGAGTTGAAATATCGGGTTGTCACATCATCCCCCCGTTAGAGAGAATTTCGTCCCGAAATTTAAAGTAGCAAAGATGCTAGTGAACATGAAAGAGATGAGGGTACTTTTGTTTCATCTGATCTTCGCGTTCCCATGTGAATTCAGGTCCCCGCTTGGCGTTCCAGCGAACCTTCACGATGGGTATGCGACTTTGTTTTGTTTGTTTGACCTCTCGGTCCATGACTTCTACTGGTTCTTCCACAAAGTTGAGGCTCTCGTTGATCTCGATCTCGTCGAGTGGAATAACAAGAGTCTCGTCGGAAAGGCACTTTTTCAAGTTTGAGACGTGGAAGGTTGGATGGATGTTACTAAGTTCGCGCGGTAGGTTAAGCTTGTAAGCCACAGGGCCGATCCTGGCAAGAATCTCGAAAGGCCCTATGTATCTTGGATTTAGTTTCCCACGCTTTCCAAATCGTATTAAACCCTTCCACGGTGAGACCTTTAATAAGACGCGGTCTCCTACCTGGAATTCCAAAGGTTTCCTCCTTTGGTCAGCGTAGCTTTTCTGTCGGTCTCTTGAGGCTTTCAATCGTTCACGAATCTGAACGATTTTCTCTGTTGTTTCACGTATGATCTCCGGACCTGTGAGAGTGCTTTCAGGAACTCTTCCTCTAGCTAACTGGGTATCGCCAACTTCAGTCCAGCACAGAGGGGATCTGCACTTTCGACCATAGAGGGCTTCAAACGGAGCAGCCTTCATGCTTGTATGATAACTATTGTTGTATGAAAATTCGACAAGGGGTAAATGAATATCCCATGCCTTTCCAAAGTCAATCACACAGGCTCTCAGCATGTCTTCTAAAGTTTGTATTGTTCTCTCACTTTGTCCGTCTGTCTGTGGGTGGTAGGCTGTACTCATGTCTAGCCTAGTTCCCAGGGAACTTTGTAGTGACTGCCAGAATCTTGAAGTGAATCTACTATCTCGATCGGAGATAATAGATATCGGAACACCATGCAGTCGTACTACTTCCCTTAAGTAAGTTCTTGTAAGCTTCTCCATTTTGTCAGACTCCTTGATGGGTAGGAAATGTGCGGATTTGGTCAACCTGTCGACAATGACCCATATGGTATCGAGTCCACTTGTCGTCTTGGGTAACTTGGTTATGAAGTCCATAGTAATCCGCTCCCATTTCCATTCCGGTATCTCTGGTTGTTGTAGTAGTCCTGACGGTTTCTGATACTCGACCTTAACCTTAGCGCAAGTAAGACATTTACTCACGAAGGTAGCAATTTCTGCTTTCATGTTAGGCCACCAGTATAGTTTCTTAAGATCCAGATACATTTTATCTGAACCCGGGTGAACGGAATATCTTGAATTGTGAGCCTCGGTCATGACTACGTTTCTGAAACCACCATGATTTGGGGTCCAGATTCGGTCCATGAGATAGTAGGCTCCGCCACCCTTGACTTCTAATTTCTTCTCCATTCCTCGCAGGGATTCACCCGCCACATTTTCAGGTTGCAAAGCTTCCATTTGTGCTTCCTTAATTTGTGTGGATAGGTGGGAATGGATAGTCATGGTCAGAGATTTGACCCTCCGACCAGTGTATTCCTTTCGACTGAGGGCGTCGGCTACTACGTTGGCCTTGCCAGGATGATAACGAATTTCGCATTCGTAGTCATTCAGTAACTCAACCCATCGTCGTTGTCGCATGTTGAGTTCCTTCTGATCGAAAATGTGTTGAAGGCTCTTGTGATCGGTGAATATAGTACTCTTTGTTCCGTATAAGTAGTGCCTCCAGATCTTCAGAGCAAATACCACTGCTCCTAACTCGAGGTCGTGTGTCGTATAGTTCACCTCGTGTGTCTTAAGCTGTCGGGAGGCATAAGCGATAACCTTCCCTCTTTGCATAAGAACACAACCAAGTCCTTGATTTGAAGCATCGCAATATACTACGAAGTCTTCTATCCCTTCGGGGAGGGATAGTATCGGTGCGGTGCACAAGGCCTGTTTTAGTGTCTGGAATGCCTTCTCTTGTTTCGCTTCCCAGTCAAAGGCCACTCCTTTCTGGGTTAATGAAGTAAGAGGTTTCGCAATGCTCGAAAAGTTCTTTATGAATCTGCGATAGTAGCCAGCTAGACCTAGAAATTAACGAATTTCTGTAGGTGTCTTTGGTGCCGACCAGTTCTCAATAGCCTTAATTTTGGAAGGGTCCACGTGTATACCTTTCTCGCTAACAACGTGACCTAAAAATTCGACTCTTCGAATCCAAAATTCGCATTTAGAGAACTTCGCATATAGTTTCTCCGTTCGCAGTGTTTCTAGGACTTTTCGTAGGTGTTGACTATGCTCTTCCTCACTTCGAGAGTAGATAAGTATATCATCGATAAAGACGATGACGAACTGATCTAAGTAAGGGCGGCATACCCTATTCATTAGGTCCATAAATACTGCTGGTGCATTGGTTAATCCGAACGGCATCACCACGAATTCGTAGTGTCCATAACGAGTTCGGAAGGCTGTCTTTGGAATGTCCCCCTCTAGAACTCGTAATTGGTGATATCCGGATTGCAGGTCTATTTTGGAGAAGTAGTTCGCCCCTTGAAGTTGATCGAATAGGTCGTCGATACGGGGTAGAGGATAGCGGTTCTTGACAGTAAGTTTGTTCAGCTCTCTGTAGTCGATGCACATACGGAACGATCCGTCTTTCTTCTTTACAAACAAGACCGGTGCTCCCCAAGGTGAGAAACTTGGTCTTATGAATCCTTTATGAAGGAGTTCATTAAGTTGGCTGGAAAGTTCCTGCATCTCTGCTGGTGCAAGACGATAAGGCGACTTCGCTACTGGGGTAGCTCCTGGAATTAAGTCGATTCTAAACTCGACTTGGCGTTGCGGTGGTAATCCTGGCAGTTCTTCTGGAAAGATATCGGGAAAGTCGCGTACTACCGAGATGCTCTTGATGTCCTTCAGTTCTTGACTTGTATGGACGATGTGCGCTAGGAATGCTCGACAATCCTTCCGCAAGCACTTTCGAGCTTGGATGCACGAAATGATGCGAAGGTTTGCACTAGATTTGTCGTCGTAGATAACTAATGTTTCGTTGTTTGGGAGGTTAAGACGGACTGCTTTCTCAAAGCACATGATGTCTGCGCGAAGAAGGCTCAACCAATCCATGCCGACTATGACGTCGAAACTTTTAATTTGAACCGGCATGAGATTGATTGGGAAAGAATGGCCGTCTAATGTTAACGTACAGCCCATGTATATGCAATTTGTGTTTTCGGTTTTTCCATTGGCCATCTCTATAGTGAATGATTTTTCTAACTTGCTAGGTTTAGGTTTAAGTAAATGAATAAAGTTTTGACTCACGAAACTTCTCTCCGCTCCACTATCGAATAATATGCATGCGTATGAATTATCGAGAAGGAACGTACCAGCAACAATAGTTGGGTCAGCTACAGCTTCGTTATGGCCTATTGCCAAAACTCGTCTAACACCTCCGGTGCCTGCTGCCTTAGGACAGTTTCTCTGGTAGTGGCCCACCTTGCCACAACCGTAGCAAGCCTGTCCTACACCCATACCGGGAACTTGAGTGATCGGCTTCGCGGGTTCCTTGCAGAAACGGGCTGTGTGCCCTTTCTGGCTGCAGTTGGCGCACTGCATAACTCGACAAAGTCCATGGTGGTGGTAATTGCATTTGGTGCATTTTGGGAGGTTGCCTATATAAGGCTTTGTTGGGTAGGTATTTGTAGGGGCTGTAGCAGGTACAGTGGCCGCATTTACTGACACCAGCTGTTTCTTTGCGGATTCTTGGGAAGATCCACCCTTCCCTTTAATCCATGCCCTCTTCCTACCATTGTTGTTGTTGTAGTTGTTGTTTGCTTTCTGTGGGGCTGGTGCAGAAGTGATTGAGTTCTGATGACCTCCGTAGTCGATCAGAGATTGTGCCAGTTCCTTAGCACTTTCAAAGGTGTCAGGTTTAGAAGCTAACACGCTTGATCGCATTTGGGGCGTCAGTCCCCAGATGTACCTTTCTATCTTCTTGCTCTCGGGAGCAATCATATCTGGACAAAGGATTGCCAGCTCGCAGAATCTGTTGGTATAAGTAGCGATGTCGGTACCAACCATTCCGAGAGTCCATAGCTCGTGTTCAAGCTTTTGAATCTCTCCCCGTGGGCAGTATTCTCTCATCATCATGGCCTTCAAGTTCTCCCAGCTTATGGAGTTTGCCACGATTAGGGTGAGTACTTTAACGTGGCCATTCCACCAAGTTAAAGCTTTATCGAGAAGGGTGAAAGTTGCAAATTTGACCTTGCTGTGCTCGGGGCAGGAGCATATTTCGAAGACTGCCTCCGTCCTTTCGATCCACTGCCTCAGGGCCATCACACCACCAGTACCATAAAACATTCGGGGCTTGGCATTAGTGAAGTCCTTATAGGTGCATTCCCGAGGTGGTCCATGACTCTCGCCATGGTTGGATGGGTGTGTGCCAGATCCCGAGCCATTAGTACTTGAGTTATGGATCTGTGACATGGCAGCTGCCACTGCTGCGGTGACTGCTGCTTGAAACATAACAGCATCAAATTGAGGTGGTGGAGGTGGTGGTATAGGTGCTTCCTCACCGTTGTTTCGTCTCGGATTCCTACGCGGAGGCATCCTTCAACTAAAGATTGAAAAGACAAGGATAAGAATTTCATAGAATGGAAAATGTATGTGTCTCATGAACTAAATCGCTATAGTTCAACAACAGATGAAAGTATAAGTCTTAAAATAGAAAAATGAAAGTTATTTGTAAGACTGAAGGTATGAAACAAGTATTTGGGGTTCTCAAAGACCATTCAAGGTTCGAACGAAATACTCAACATAGTAGTAATAGTGCCACTTATATTAATATAAAAGTTGTTACAACGATCATGAAAATTTGACCCCTATAAGAGTCTCCGATTACAAAGTTCGAGAAATTTAAAGACTTTTAGTCGAGGTCCTAAGCTATAACAAAATTTGAGTCCTTGACAAGCACTACTTGCGTCGAAGGTTGCGCTTGGAGCTTGACTCCGTATCTGATTGCTTTGACTCCATTAGACGCCTATCGAAAGCGGCTTGTTGTTCCCTTAGTTCGGCGAGGGCTGCAATCATTTGCGCTTGAAACGATTCAGCTTGGAATTGGGCGTTGTCTTGCATCTTGTCCAGCCTACGGATGTCAGAAGTGTGAACCTGCACTTCCACGTTGATATCCCGGAGTCGACTAGCTTGTACTCCAGACTGATAGGACTGATTAGCTAACTTACCCACCATTACCGGGAGTGCTCGATCAGCCGAACCTCCGCCGCGGACATCATAGAAGTCCCGGCACATGCCGTAGGGAGGGCGTAGGTTTTGCTGTTGGCTCCAATGGTGGAGGTGACTTCCCCAGACGGGAGTCGGTCCTTGAAAGTTCCTTACGAAGACGGGAGGTTGAATGGGTGGTGGATCGATAACTTCCGGCTCTGAGTCGGTACCGGAGTCATCACCCACTTCTATGGGTTCCTCGTCCTCTTCGGGATCATCTTCGATCCATCCTCCGTTGCCTTGGTTGGGAAAGTAGGGGTCGCCAGGGTGGTGAAATCCAGCCATTTGACTGTACGAGAAAAAGGGGTTATAAGAATTGAGTAAAGCCGGAACATGTAAAACATGTAAGTTAAACTAGTTTAGATAGCAAATACTCCTATAGTAATTAAGTGCTTGTGTTTGATTCTTGTAATGGTTTGGTAAGTTTTGACTTGTTGCTTACTACGATCATTCCTCGATATACGTTGGTCCAATCTTGGGCAAATATAGTTGATCACGCTATATTTGTCCAAAATCTGATTACATATATCGAGTCCCAATCGTAGTGTCAACTTGTCTAAATACTTGTATAGTTGTATAACATGAAAATAGTTCGTGGTATGTATGTATTTGTACTTAAATGAACTACAAATTTAAGTTGAACGAAATGCTGCTTAAGTGTAAAAAGAAAATTTGTTTTGTCAGAGAGTATTAGTCCCTTAAGCATTTATAGTTTGTATATCTTATGTGGTTCGATATACTTAGTTCACTATAAACATTGCTCTGATACCAATCTGTCACACCCCCAAACCTGAACGGCGGAAACGTTCGGGGGCGGATGACTTCATATGGTAACGTAACAAATGAATACATAGTAAAGAAAGCAATACAACCATCATATATATAATTGAAAGTTTACATTTGTCAAAAGTTACATGTTCAAAACTCAATTACAATATGATGTCAAAATACGAGATTAAACTGGCGCCGCAGCATCCCTTCATCAAAAGCGAAATGAATACCTGAAATTACTGATTCCCTGGGACATACAAGTAATTTTGAAAGAGTAGATCAGCATTTAAGCTGGTGAATTTCATAAGTATTTAAGTGACAATGTTTGAATGAACTGAAATGTTTTATCTTCGTTTGTTTGTGGTTAGAAAATCCAATATTTTCCACTAGTATAAAAGTAGCCTCCACTCAAGACCAATGTTTGTTTCTAAAATGTATGTAAATGTAAAAGAACCAATGAATTTGAAAACCTCGTAAATCAATGCATTTTAATACCCCTTGTGAGTTTTATAACCATACTATTGACTCTGAATGCCTATACACAACGTTCTTCAGGCGTTGAAATGTTATGACGTTTGTCACCCCAAACGGTGGACTGCAGCTAACAGTCAGGGCGCGGGTTTGTCAAGCCCGTATAGATCTATACACAAACACCATGCTCCCCCTCCAAGGGATTCTGGTATATAATACAGGACTTGAAATGTGTACTCGAACGTACATGAAGTTAGTGTCTCACAAATCCGTGGTATAAAAACAGATCTACTTGTTAAAATGTTACGTTTGTTCTTGTACACGAAAGTGAACTTCTTGAAATATGTGATTCTACTACATAAGAGTTAGAAATTTGTTTCGTAAAACCATACCTATTATAGTTTCCAAAAAAGCGTGTCTTGTTTGTTTAGAAACATTGAGAAAAGGAATTGCTTGTTTATGAAAGTATAGATTTTTGGGTGTAGAGTCTAGGATAGACAAGAAAAATCTCAGAACAGATTAGTTTATACATGCATTACAACAACATTATATTTTTAAAAGGGAAAATGCTATTGTGACATATGTTATATATATACATATATACATATATACATAAGTTCCTTTAAATGTTTATAAATCGCATGTGATTTGAATATATAACAGTATATAAAAGAATTTCTTTATGTAACGCACGATAATACTCGTGTGTTTTACTTGTAATCCCCCCCTTTGAAAGCATATAAAAGTATTTAGACTAATTAAAAGGTTGATCTAGGGGTATGAAACTCACTTGAAAGTTTGAAGATAGCGAGATGGAAAACCGGGCAGAGTTTCGTCTCGGGAAACGGATTTTCCTCGGGATTCTCGGGAATCTCGGGAGTAAAATCGACCTTCGGGACTTGAGCCAAAAAGACCAGAGCTTCGGGTTTGAACGGACACGGAAAACGAGGCAAAGTTGGGAGAGAAAGAAGAGAAATGAACCCTTTCTTTGGAAACCCTCGCATGCTATTTATAGGAAGGCTGGTCTGCCTCGGTACGCGGGGCGTACGCTCGTACGCGCTGCGTACGCGTACGTCATGCATGACCGAAGCCTCGACTGCCTCGGTTCGGATGGGACGGGTTGTTGGGTTCTCGGGTCGGATGGGACGGGTTGCTGGGGAGGTGGGTCGGATGGGACGCCGGGTCGGATGGGACGTCGGGTCGGACGGGTCGGGCGGGTCGGATGGATCGGATTCCTCGGATATGGCGACATGGACGATCCGAGGCCAATCCTCTCGGTTACGCGGGGCGTACAGGAGTACGCAGCGCGTACTTCGGAGGAGGATGCTGACTCCCCTTCGGATAATATCCGAATTTTGAATTAAATAAATAAATAATTTATTTAATAAACTTCAAAAATCCATATCTTCTTCATACGAACTCCGTTTTCGATGGTCTTTATATCCTCGCGTAGGTGAGACTACGCTCTACAACTTTCGTTTAGACTCCGTCGGCAAATTCCAAAATTATATTTTTATTATTTATTAAAAATCCATCGTGTTTAAGGAATTTCTTAGAAAATTCATAACTTCTTTATCTGATGTCGGTTTTTGCCAGACTTTTTACCGCTGGAATACCATTGTCGAGACCTTCGATTCTCGTTTAGGTCATTCCGGCCAAAAGTCGCTCGATCTCCGATTCGAGTTTTTAGCGGTCTGTTGCTAAGCCGAACTTGGAAAAATCACATCTTCGCTATATGAAGTCGGATTTGGGCGTTCTTTTCACGTACGATTATGTTTCAAAGACATTTAATCATAGAAGGAAATTAAGTAGAACTTATTTATGCATGTTATTATGAAGGTAACTTTTTATTATTCAGAAGTGGTTACAATACTTGACCCATTTTGGTCGTTACAAAGAGTTGAAATATCGGGTTGTCACAGGATGTAGGTCGACACTCAGACGACCAGTACCCAAGGCATGGGAAAATTTATGCCTAATATTTTCAGGACAGAAATGTCCAGGGTTAACCATCGTCTCTCATTACCTTGTATTCCTTTCCGTGTAGCAAAACCATGCCACCGAAGAAGCATAACCAATCCACAAGCAAGAAACCTGCTCTCTTATTCGATGAAGCTACATTCCAAGCTGCAGTCTCAGCAGCCGTAGCAGCTGTCATGGCTCACCTGAATGCTAACACCGCCAATGTTAGCAAGGGCCCTGTCGGGATTTCCAATCCTGGCGATGGACAGTAGCAACGAACACTTTCATACCCAGTCACCCAAGAACCTCAACCGAACCCACTAAATAGAAAACTCAAGATTGAGGAGGGAAATACCTCGGCTCAAGGACCTTCTGAAAAGCGACGAGCTGAGGCAGTCTATACCCCTGTCAATCCTTCCGTCCCGACCTCAAGAAGACCATACCTAGGAGACCTTCCCCACTGCAGCAACTGGAGCTACCATCATCATGCTGCCTGTCGGGGACTCTTATGTGCTAGATGCAACATGAAGGGGCATACTGCTCGTGTATGCAGAACTCCGGTGGAGCGTATTGCATCGATCACTAATGCGGCGACCAATCCCGTTTGTCACCTATGTGGTGAAATGGGACATTTCAAGAAGGATTGCTCAGTTGAAGGAAACAACAAAGACACACGAGGAGCCTAACTCTACTGCTTAGAGAGAAGAATCAAGGAACTCGTTAGATTTTGGTACGTCTCTCGATCTCGGGTAACTAAACTAAAAACAATAAAAGACTAATTCAAGTGTAAATTCTTTCCAGTAGGGTGAAAGTCGCAGCACTGTTATAAAATTTAAAAAAAAATCATCAGGTAAAACTGTAATGGCTAAACATATATGTTACGACCATGTATATTTAAGATGGACAGACCTAGAGTGAGCGAATGCCGCCTCATTTTCTGTTCCTCGTTTGGTTGTGGATTTAGGGCAGAGTCGCTCAGTCAACAGTCCTCCCCACCTTAACTATACATGACTAGTATACGTAGGCGGTTATAGAAATGCCTCGTGAGAATCCATTCATGAAAAGGTACTCTATTCGGAAACACTTAGAACTCTCTATAGTTCCGCATCGACTCTATCGGTCTAAGTATCCGCGGTAGTGATACATAGGACGAAACCTGAGACGCCTAGAACTTGTGTGCCTGTTCGGCACATGACTCTATCGATCTTCATTATATATCATGTCGTAGTGCGCCAACTTCGACGACTCTATTGATCATGGTTCGACTTCGTGCAACGATGTGGACACTCTTAGTGCTATGTAAAAAGAACATTCTCCGTAGCCATGTCGACGAATAAAGGTTCTTCCAAACCTGAACATAACACAAATAATCAAACCTAATGCGATCCGTCGATCGTCTCTCTTATCTCAAACCTTCTGAAGTACCCAAGAGAGGGTACCGCACGCCGTTGACCGACCTCTCGTAGTCAGATGAACACCGAAGTGAACAACACTGTAGAAACTCCAGAAGACGACAACCAACTGAAGCATACTCCATAAAATCCTCGGAAAGACCCTTCGCGCCTCGCCCGTCGGGTTCGTAAACATAGAGATTAGAACTCATAAGGAATGACCGCCATAACTAGGTATATGCGTAAAAGTGGTATACAATAGAGATCAAAAAGATTTAAGGTGTGTGCTTCCTCCCTATTCCCTGTTCCTCGTTGGGTTGTGGGTTTGGGGTGGAGTCGCACAGCTGAACATTCTGCCGACCTCAATTGTATACTGCCTGCATACACCAAGTATTGGTGGTTAAGCCAAGCATGAGATCTACCATGAACCTCTTCGCAAAACACTTTCACCCTGTTCCATAACATAGGAGTCGGAGTCAAGAGAATCACCGCGGGTTAAGCTAGTAAAGTTCCGAGTGATGAGACCCTATAGTCACTAGAATTGACCTAGACCGAGAAAACTCAGAACCTTCGGAAGAGTAGTTGCAGTAGATGCTCGCACCACTCCGGCACTTCATCCACCCTGTTATAGACAAATAGTGCCTATCATCGCCCACCCTCTCGCATGGAGGAAGTCATCGTCACCTTGTGGACGATAGACTACATTCTCCAGAGTGAACACTAGGATACCGAGAACCACATGATGACCTTCTCAGCCAAGAATACTTGATCAAAGTGCGGAAGTAGTTGTGTTAAGCCTCATGACCCAGATCCCGAAGAGATTGTAGACTTGACACTAGCCTTGGTGTTAGCCGAAAGGTTATGCAGGAACATACGCTTTCCGCACTAGAATAAACCAAAGTCTTAGAGGTTAATTGGACTATTAGGTGTTCCACGGATACTATCTCACGCAGAAATAGTAGAACCACCTCCCGAAATAGTTCAACACTTGTCTGGTGAAACTCTATCTCCCCGACCCTCAGAGTTTCCGCATCTCAAGAGCCTTTAGTGCAGAATCATTTTGCACAAGCTTGAGATAGACCCTCTACAACAAACCAATAACCATAATCACGCAACCCACTCGACGATCTAGAAAGTCTCTACCAGGCAGTTGACAGGAAATGCGCGACCAAAGACCACTCGAGCTTTCTAAACACCAACCTGAAGGACTACACACACAGTACGAGTGAGAACGTTAGGAACTTCGAATGGCGATCATGCCAGTGATGATCTTGCCATAGAAGTACACTAGGTTCTAAGCACTAAAAAGCTCTAACCTTCCGAGAGCTTAGGACCATCTGAGAATTCTCATGGAGACTTGGTCCAACCCCTTTTAGGCTGCTACTGCCTTCGGATGTTCCACAAAATTCACACCCGATCGATCCACTTCTTAGACTTGATATGTGATTTCCCGACATCACTCTTCGTGCCTCACTCATCTTAATAGAATCCATTGAGAACCCTAACCTTGTAGATACACCAGTTGGAACCCATTAGCTACACGAGACGGAATCCGCACCCCATACGTGAGGGTCTGTTGGAATGACAAACACAGACTAGAGTTCACTTGGGAATACAAGGACAACCGTATAGGAAGTACTCTCTTACCTCTACCTGGCCATTCATACCTACTTCCTTGCCTAGACCTGAATTTTGGGACGAAATTCCCTCTGACGGGGGGATGATGTGACAACCCAAATTGTTCCGTTACATTTCCCCATTACCGTTAACGGAATATTCCAGCTTATAAAAGTTCCATTAATTAGAGGTCGTCAATTTAATAAACATTCCATTTGTTTACATTTAACATGCCATTAAGTCGTGATAAAAAGAAATAAAAACACATAACACACATTTCCATTTATTTGGAAAATGTTAAGTTTTATTATTACGACCACTAAATCGGGTGCGACCAAAAGCCCCGTTTAACGGTAGTATCGGGTAGAATTCCACTGAGCTCCAACTCCCACCCATATATAAGGGGGAGTAAAATCCATTTGGATCTTTTCCACCCTCTCTCTCTAGACTCCCTCTCTAGACTGGATTTCGCCCCGAATCCGCAACCAAACGCTTCCAAATCGTAAGTCCGCTTATCCTAGCTTGTTCTAAACATATTGATTCGTGTTTATAGCTTAGAAATCGGACTTGGAAGCTGTGAAAGAGGAGTTTACGGCCTAAGCTCCTCCTTAGGCCGTAAACACCTTAAATGAGGCCAAAAAGACCCTAAATTGTCCCTAAAAGCTTGGAAATAAATTGAGGATTTAGCCTAGGAGTGTTTGATCAATTAAAACAATCATTTTGAGGCATAAAAGAGAGTTTATGGCCCAGGCATATGCCAAGGCCATAAACACCTCTTAATCATGTCAAAAAGCCCCAAAAACACTCCTAAAACACCCTTGGACTTCATACATAAATTAGGGGCTTATCCTCTTGGGTTTAGATCATTTAAACATAAGGATTTGGAGGATGAAAAGGAGTTTATGGCCCAGACATGTGTCAAGGCCGTAAACTCCCCAAACCAAGCCAAAATGTTGGTTTTTACCCCTCAAATGGCCTTAGACTATCATTATAAATTACTAGCAAGGTATTAGGGGCTTGAAACTTCAATAAACTCAAAGAATAAGAGTTTACGGCTGTCAACTCCCTTAGGAGTTGTCCCTGGGCCATAAACTCCATTAATATGCCCTCAAAGATCTTAAACCCACTCATACTATATAGTTTTGGACCTAGAATAATTCCATGAACAAGTTAGAAGCCATAAAACACACTAGATCCCCTCACCATGAGTTTACGGCCGTAAACTCATGGTGAGATGTCCCTGGGTCGTAAACTAAGCTTTGGGAGTTTACTCTCGGAGAGTAAACTCCATTCCTAAGCCATGCACACCTTTAGACACTACCCGGGACACCCAAACACTTAACCAAAGTGTTTTCCGCTCCTTTGAGTGCGTATACGTGTTTAATTAGTATTAAATATACTAATTGTATGTGAACATATGTTATCATATGTTAAGTAGGTCATTGAGTGTGTTCGAGTCCTTACGTGACACCGAACGCCCAAACGACACCTTCGTTGGACCTACTTATACAAGGTGAGTTCATACCCCTGAATGAACCTTTTAAATGTTTTTACATGTTTTATAGGGGGGAATACAAGTTAAACATGCCAGTTATCATATTAATCACATGTGATTGATAACCCGCATGCACAAGATTTTACCACATTGTATACTGTTTTACCGAGTAGGACACTATAATGATTTTCAAAAAGGTTTTTCGTTTGTTTCAAGACTCTTACTTGTACTGTTTTATCTAAATTCATTTTAAACTGGTTTATGAAAGATTTCCAAAGGTTTTCAAACATATTTTACAAAAGAATAAAAATGATGATTTTTCCCCGAGTATAAAGGCTTTTCCTCAAAGTTCCCTTTTACGACGTATATTCTTACTTGTTAGTTGCTACTGCTTCGCTTTCATGTATTTTTAACTCCTACTTGATAATGCTTTCTCTTCATGATATGCTTATACTTGTTCGACACTCCTACTTCACTTGCGACCGCTCCTACTTCACTTGTTAAACACTCCTACTTCACAATAATCACTTCTACTTGATACACACTCAGTCGTAGTTAGATGTATGTCTGTGCTTATATAGGTACATATAAGTAATGATTGAAAGACTTAGGAAGGCTCATCCGCCCTATTTCCTTTGCTTCGTTGAGATGTGGTCTGGTGGGATCGGATGGCCGTCCGAAGGTTGTTTGATTCGTTAGTTATATATTATGTATATGAGTATGGACATACAGGAATTCTCTAGTCAGTTCAGTTAAGGGTCTCTACCTCTAGTCTACACTTACATTAGAAACACACTACCCACTATATGGAAGTCTCTACCTCTAGTTCAGCACTTACATACTACCCACTATTTGGGATCCATCTTTAGGACACGGCCTTTTCCGTCGTCTAGATGGTAACCAGAATCTCCTGTAGGGAGAGCGGACATTGTGTGTATAGATCTATACGGGATTGACAACCCCGCACCCAGACTGCTAGCTACAGTCCCGGCCTACCAAGACAACGAGTGACAAATGTCATATTTCGGATGCTTGTAGGGCGTCTGGTACTCTAGTCAGTATGGTTACGAGTATCTCGGGTTACCTTATAATTCATTGGCTTTAAGGTAACGGTATTTCACCGGCAATTTACATTGCATGCTGGTAATTCATTTTCAGAGTCACACTGTTTTGACCTTAGAAGACGTATCTTTCATTTGACACTGTCTGGGGTCTGTATTCTCTGTTTTGATCTTACAAGACGTATCTTTCATTTGATACTGTCTGGGGTCTGTTTTTCACTGTTTTAGACCTTACCAGTTGTACCTTTCATTTGGTACCTTCTGGGCTCTGAGTCTCTACTTGTTAGACTAAACCAGGCGTGTCGTTAGTTCGATACTCTCCTGGATTCTATGATTCCTTTGCCTTAGTCCACAGTCCTCACTGCTGAGGCATATGTTATTTCCCTGTTGTCTCTTGCTTTCTTTAATAATCAAATTCAGTATTTTGATAATGATAGCAATTAAGGGAAAACCACTTTTTACCACATAACACTAACCAGTCTTGGTAGAAGGCTACTGTTATTAAAGAAAATATAGGATTTTCTGGAAAGAACTCTAATACACTGTAATCTCTTAAACTCCTACTTTATAAAGTTATTTGGATAAATGTCACTAAATACTTATGAACTCACCAGCATTTGTAAAAATGCTGATACTCGCTTTTCAAATAACATGTATTCTCAGGTTAGCATTAGACAGGTACACCCCCGGAGCTGTTGATGAAGACGGCTTAGTACCTTGCTGTACTTATTATATTTGTTTGTATACTTTGAATCATTGTAATGTAAATCATGAAAAACTATTACTATTAATGCAATGTTTTGTTGTACTTTGATTACTATAATGCATGTGTTGTGATACTTGACATGACGTCATCCACCCCAGAACGTTTCCGCCGTTCCGGTTTTGGGGTGTGACAGTAAAATCCATTAACTAACTCTTTTAAGCTTCTATTCAAGATTCTTAATACATAGTGTGATAAGATTACAATTGATGTTTTGTAGGATCGAAGAAAAGAAAGGAACCTTAAGGGAAGAAGTGAGCAGAATCTAATCGTGAAGGAATGGATTTCGATCGCATTTCTCGAAGATTAGATTCTTGAGTTACTACTTAGAGTTAGAATTAGATGCTAAGAAAGATGTATTAGCGTAGTCTCTCAATGAATTGCATTGTAAGGACAAATTTTTCCGCAATAAAATAAATTTTGATTTTATATTATTTATTTATCCTTGCAATGGCGTATATGAAAAATTGATGTTTGAATATTAGCAATAATGGATTTGGTTCTTATTATGTTATTTATGGAAATTCGAGAATTTACCAAATAGGGAGAGTTTCTCATCGCCCAAGTTTCAATTGGACAGAAACTTGGAATCATGCAACTTGGTTGCACGATGAATTAGAAATTTCATATTTTGGAAATTAGACTAATTCATTGACAAAGTGTCAAGTGAAGGACTGGGAGATCGAGCACACAAAGTTGCGTGTTGATCAAGTCCACCATAAGAGTAACAATGATATTCGTCATGATTCACTAAAGGTTTAGTAAATATGATTATACTTACAAGATTAAGTGTAATTATGAATTGATTGAAGAAGTTTAAATCAATAGCAAAACGAATAAGAAGAATCAAGTAGGCAGAAAGATAAAAGTTTCCCCATTCTAAGAAGAAGGGAGAGTAGCTTTTATGCTTTATGATAGGTCCTAATGATTAGGAACCATATCTCAATTGATCCTCTACGTGAGTCTTAGTACAATTGTATGTCTAAGAAGAGGAATCAAGAATTGAAGAAATGGTTAAATCAAGAAGTCAATCATACTTCGTTCCAAAACAAGTCTTAAAGTTAAGATTATGACATTGAGTGAAAAGTATTATGAAAGTTTGTAACATTCATCAAATGTGGAAAGTTGTGATGTCTTGGAAAAGACAAAGACCAACTAGGACCAATTTATGAAATGTTTTGATAAAAGTTACACTAACTCTTGAATATTTGTTTGTCAAGAAATAGTTATTGACAAGAGAATATTATATGTCAAGGAGTTAGTGGGAGTCTTAATGGTCCTGAAAGGTTTCAAGAACAAATCAAATAAACCTTATCGATCATCACTAGCACACGAGTTAAGGTTTACAACCTATCATGTTGACATTATTTTGTTTTTGTTCCAATCCAATCGAGTTAATTATGCATGTGAGTCCTATGAGTTCTCATTTGAATGCATAAAAAGGCAAGGACCTTGATCAATGAAAAGTACATTGATAAGAAAAGGTGAGCTGCTTAACTACTTGGAAGACGTGGTGGGCAGCTGTGCTACTATAAGGCAAGAAATCGAGATTAAGAAAGTTCGATCCATATGAGTTTGAATTTGTCGTAAACTTTGGTTTTGACAAATTCACATGGATAGGAAAAAATACACCATTTAAATCTAAGTGTCATAAGATTTCCTCCTTCATGAAAATGATTATGAGGAAATGTTTTCACTAAGAAAGATTTTAAGAAGATAGTGATAGTAAAATTGCATTCTCGAATTCAATTATGGGTACGGTGTCCCTTTCCATGATTTGAATTGAGAGGTTTGGCAATTAGTCTTAATTTTTTAGACACACATATGAACTATCTAAGGAAAAGGTGTATAAGTTCAAAAAACCTTGATAAAAGGTTATCAAAGCATTGAGTATTATAAACATGGACTTAAGAAATTCAATAGGTATTGTTTTTCTGAAAAGTTAAGATGTTTATGAATACATGTCGAAGCTATTGGGAGCATAAGTGTTATGTTTATAATAATCATCATGATAGTGGGAGCATAAATGTTATGATTGAATGATTATTAAGGAAAGTATTGTAAGGTTAGCAATATTAATTATAGAAAACAAGAGTTATACCTTGGAAGTCGTAAGGGTTGTAAAGTTGTTTTGCTATAATTAAGGGAGAGAGTATTATGCTTCATTTAAAATCTAAAGGCTTAGGTTGAGAAATGTTAATAAATTTAGTCAAAGGTACATAGTGTGTTCTTAAAATTTCGATTATGATTACGACATTCCTCTTCACAATTCGAATTTTGAGAACATAGAAAGTCAAATATTATGGCGGAAGATTGATAAAGTATCAAATCTTTATGTAAGACATTATGCATTGTGTCTCATACGCTTCAGGTATAGGATCGATTGCAAATGCTATAATATTTAACCATTCTAAAATTTTCCAAATGTCTAGCGCATTCAGAGGGAAAAAGGACAAGAATTGGTTTTGACTAAAATAATTAAACAACTATCAAAGGACAATCCAAAGTTCGCCGATGATTGGTCGCTTGTGAGTAGTTAGAAGTATAGTATTGAAAGATATGGAAATGTTTCCATATTGGATGGACCATACTGACATTTTTATGAATAGATAAGATTCTATTAAGAATGAGTTGTCATATGGAAAATATGGAAATGTGTCTACATTGGCAATTGAATATTGAAAATCTATGTATAGATTAGAAACTTTTATGCAAGGGATGTTCAAAGGAATGTACTTTGAGTGAGAGACATCATATCTAAGGAATTGTATTGTAACAATCTCCGATAGAGGACTTTGTAATTTCATTGGCAATAGTCTTTGTGACTTTGGTACAGTGATATTACAAATGGATCGTTGCATAAAGTAGTAGAATCTAGCATATTCTATAAGTCGCAAGAATTTGATATTCTTACACTTATGAAAAGGGATTAGGAGTTGTGAAATGAGGATGATTGGAAATGTGTTCAATTTGATCTATTTCACAAAGTAAGAACCATAGGTAAACATTGTGTACATGCTAAGAGCATGGGACAAGTGTGATAATTCAAGTAAGAAGTTGATTACCCGAAACGACAAATAATGAGTAATCGATATGGTGATAAATAAAAGGTGTTTTACTTATGCTCAAAGGGTTGAGGCCATATGGGATTAGTATTATTCTTGTGTTTCACTTTGCATGTTTTGACTTCCTGAATAATTTAATTGGTTAAGAACAGTCAAATTATTCGAACGAGCCACAATCGTTCATATGTTGGAAGTAGGTATGAATGAAGACTGTCGTGAATTGGTTTGAGGAATGTCTAAAAGAGTATCAGACATAAGCAAATGTTTGCTACAACGTTCATGAATGCTTATGAATATGATTTGAGCATTGGATTAAACCCACGCTCACTTGGATCACTCCATGGATTGTGTCAAGAGTGATTGGTGAGACGATAACATCTTATATTCTTGAAACCGAGATATGTGAGTTGTATCTTGCGAATCGGTTGCACATTAATAATATGTAAACGCACTAGTAACTTGGTGTCATAAAACATATTGTTGTGTGTGATTTGGTGAGTAGGTGCAAGCGAGCATTGAATCAAAGTTTATCCGTTCCTATTATCCAAAGTAGGATAAAAGCGATATCTTTAGGCCCCTCGATGATTTAGTGATGACAAACGTAAATGCTCGGCCGGGCTAGTGCTAATTTGATTTGTTCAAGTAGTCAGTCGTCATAAATCGGGAATCGAGATATAGTACAAAGAGAATGATTTGAAATCATGTCTCATACGATATCTAGAATGGAGGAATATATGATCCCTTATCTAAGGACACGCGTATCTGATAGGATCAGAGTTGACAGCGGCTTTGGAAAGCTACGATTGCAGATCAGGATTTGGAGTCATACGCATAATAGTTATTAGACTTATCCACGTGGGAGACTGTTGGGTTAGTGTCTAAGTCCATAACTATTTTGGTATGTACTTGACCCGATGGTGCATGGTCCTTTTGGGTTGCCTTCACCAAAGCAACTTGATAGAATGAATTATGGAGAGAAAGGATTAAATATGATTTATTAATATATTATGAGAATAATATATTAAAGGAGAAATCATATTGTTTAATTAATATTAGTCAATAATTAATTGGTAATTAGTTTTGTGACTAAAAGATATTAATTAAATTTAAGGGACTAGAATTGTAATTATAGGATAATTGCAATTTGGGCTATGGATTGTCTTAAATTAAGGAGTGGACGAATTCTATGGGGAAACACATAAGGAAATCGTCCAAGGCCCTAATTAAAGGAGTCCATGGGTTGCTTAGGGCTTAAGCATCCAAATTAGGGTTTCCTTGTTAGATAACCCTAATAGCCTCACTATATATAGATCCCTAAAGGACCAAAAACGTGGCTAAGACTCCTCTAGGGTTTGTAGACGTTTTTGGGCAGCCTCCATCCTCTCTCCTCTTCATCCTCTTGCTTATGGTGTTTGTGAACCATTAGAGGAGTGACATTTGTGACTCTAGGCTTTCTAAAGTCAATACAAGGAGATTTGGGATTGTTATTGCTACATAACAATCAAGGTAACATCTTAAACCTATTCTCATGTTAATATGATTAGTTGGATGCTAGAATTAGGGTTTATAGTCTTGGATAACTTGCATGTACAATAGAGAAACCTAGATCCAAGCATTAGGGTTTGCATGAGCACATAGGATGTCTTATGACCAAAACCCATCAAGAATATGATACACTCTAGAAATCGGGCCCACTCTTATTATCTCACACACTAGTACCATTTCAAGTGCGAAAGATATTATTATATAGTATGGTGGATTAGGGTTACATTCATGTAAACCCTAATACCCATGACCTTTCATTTCGATAGGATCCATGGGTTAAACGCTCCATCGACTATCCATTCAAGCTTTTCCCATCCTAAATGAACATTGTCCCATTCTATATATATATATATATATATATATATATATATATATATATATATATATATATATATATAAAAGTCCATATTTAATTAGTTTCCTTTTGATTATTAAATTAATTCCAAATTAATTGTTGATTAATACTAATTAAATAATATGATTTCATATTAATATATTGTAACTTATAATATATTAATAAATCATAAATATACTATTCTCAAAAGACTATCCATACAAACTGTTCCAATGAAGCGCAACCCAAATGGACCATGCTGAGTCGGGTCAAGTACATACCAAATATAGTTATGGACTTAGACACCTAATCCAGTAGGATAGTCAATCCCGAATAGATCTATTCACCAATCTCATGCTCTCCTTCCAGGAGGCTCTAGTTTTACTATGGTAGGATTTAACCCGCACCCCGAATGGTACAATTGAAGTGATTTCTCATAACCCTGTAGTAACTAGTTTACGTGTAGTGTTATGCTCTGTTGTATTTGAATCCATTCGTATACTTGTAGTGTAACAATAATTATACTTAAATGATTATCTATTGTTGTACTCTTGAAATCCATATGTAAAAATGTATATGATAAACTAAGTCTGTCATAGTTTATATGTTTGTTAATGTATAAGCTCTGAATTTGTAAAACTAGGTAATGAATTCCCAAACTTTACCTATTATAGTTTTCATATATGTTATGTACTCAGTTCGTGTATTGATCTGAAAAGTATGCAATTTTGATTGTAAGTCGGAAACGTCCCATATGCTCAGCATGTTACAAAAGGGATAAAATATCTAAATATTTTATAAAATGTGGAAATCTTTTGATTGTATGAATTTCATAAGTTTTAAACATGTTGAAATTCTTTTGTATACGTTCACAAAATCATTTGTGTTTGGCTTGTATTCTTCCCCTGAAAACGTTAAAATAGTAAAAGCGTAGGGGTATGAACTCACTATTGGTTGCGTGTATGTTGGACCACAAGACTGGAATGAGGACCCTCGAGTTGTTGAGCGTGAGGTTAGTTAAATTAGTAAATCCATTAGTTAAAGTGTTATAAACACATGTTTTTGGTTGAGGAATGTTACTGAGGCTTGATCGAAGTGGAAAAGTAGGTTTACAGCAAAGATTCACGATATAAGGCTGATTGCGGCCATGAACAGATTACGACCGTCAACTGTTCTCAGCTGTGAATGGTTTATTGCCTTTGATGGGTTTGTGGTCTTTGAAGGGTTCATGGTCTATTCTTGGTGAAAATATGAAGATTTGAAGGGTTCACGGTCATGAACTGATTTCGGCCCTTGAATATTTGAAGATTTGAATGATTTACAGCCGTGAACTCAAGAACAAAAATACTTAATTTGATGAAAAGACGGATTTTTGATGCTCCAAAACGAGGTCTAAGGTGGATTGAGTGATAGATGAAGAGAAACTTGGGTTTTTCGGGTGATGGTTTTAGAGAGAGAAGGTGTGTTTTCGGCCAAAAAAGTGTAAATGAGGGTAAAACACGTATATATATATATATGTATCTATCTCTCTCTCTCTCTCTCTATAGAGAGAGAGAGAGAGATATAGATACATATATATATATATATATATATATATATATATTGGTGGTGGGGTCCACCAGCCGTGAACGGTTTACGATCGTGATCAGGTTCACGGCTGTGAACACCAATCAGACCGGATTTGCTGATTTTCGAAGAAAACTCAGGTTTTCGCGCAATTTTGGTTCCGACTCTTATATAAATTTTAATTATAAATTAATGATTTTTCAAGCTATAAGGATTTGACGGAACAAAATAAAATTAAAATTTTATTTAACGTAGATACATATATATATATATATATATATATATATATATATATATATATATATATATATTGGTGGTGGGGTCCACCAGCCGTGAACGGTTTACGATCATGATCAGGTTCACGGCTGTGAACACCAATCAGACCGGATTTGCTGATTTTCGAAGAAAACTCAGGTTTTCGCGCAATTTTGGTTCCGACTCTTATATAAATTTTAATTATAAATTAATGATTTTTCAAGCTATAAGGATTTGACGGAACAAAATAAAATTAAAATTTTATTTAACGGAATCGGGCGAACGTTAACGGAAAAAGGTTCGGGTTGTGACACCATGCTTCTTGTGATTAATTCTAGATTTCAGTTGTTCAGACTTCAACGAAATATTCTAATTAAATCCAGATTAAAATTACATACCATGAATAAGGATGTTACAATACGTAAGAGTGGGTGCTACAGTTTCTTTTTGTCAACGAGCTACTAATCGGCTGGGATAGAACTTTCTTTGGAACTTCGGCTGGCTAACTACAGAGTTTATGTACTGTAACTTGACCACTAGTCGATCTCAACTATGATTTCATCTATTCGAGCTGCCACCATTGAGTAAATCAGCGTCTTCATGTGGAATGGTTCAAATTATTTACACAACCACTCTTATTTAGGACTTTCAGATATCCTTTTAAAAGATTCCATACAACCAAACTGGATTAGGATTTTTTTGGTATTCTACATGGTGCTAACGTATCAAGATAACGTGAATCGTAAATTAGAGGAGATAAAGCAAATCCCAAGCAGTACAATGAAATCGTCATTGTCTCCCATCTAGATAACACCATTTTCTCCGGTTGCGTGTAATTAGAAGCATATTTAATATCTAACATAACATCCTCAATTTTTTCCAACATATTATCCATTTTTTCATACATTTCTCCAAGTTTTGATCCGTCACCATCACAAAACTTTATCAATAAAAAAATTGGTTTTGTAATTACTAAAATACTTTCAATATCTTCCAAGAACTCTTCACTTCTTATGGTGTGAACAACTGTGGCTTTAGTAACTCTAGTGTTTTCATATCTACGTTTAACCCAATCTCTCTTAGAATTTAGGGAAATGGTTGTGGCAAGAGCCTCTCTACAATCCATTAACCTTTTCAACCTTTTCAATATAATATAATGAGACACAAATCTTTTATTGGCCATTTTTATCAATTCTAAGAATGATTTATCTCTAAATATGGCTAGGGATTGATTGTAATTAAGGAAATACTTAATAATTACTTTACTTCTCCTATATACAGTGATCAACCATTAAATTTCATTAGCGAGGTGTTTAAAGTTCAAATTTTGTCACACCCCGCTAAAGCGGAAACGCAAGGTATGACAGCGATAACGGTTTCATTGCAAAAGATAAAGATACATCACCATGGCAGTATTTAAAAGTTTACAACCCATAGCTTAAAAGAAACAAAGTACAAGTTTTTCCAAAACAACATTAATCAAAATATAACTTCATAATAGGTTCAACACGATGCAGCATGCTCTATGATGATGAATCTTTAAATTCACTTACTAATGATTTCCTGAAAAAGCATGTAAAACGAGCGTCAACTATGAAAATAATTGGTGAGTATCACAAGTTTATAGATCGAGGGTACAATAATGCTTTTCGTAAGTACAAGTACATTGCTTTAATGATAAAACAAAGTTGATTGCTATTAAGGAATACAAGTTTATTGCTATAACGAGAAACGCGTTTGTATGTGTATGAGCACACAATGAGTCTCAACCAAACCTAGGACTGAAGCCCTATCGAGATCTATGCTTATCGTTCCATAGATGAATATGGTATCATGCACTCCAGCGATTCGGGCGAGTGAGGAGTTGTCAATTCCTAATAGCGCTATCCATAATGACCATTGGCTCAAAGAGTTAATGGTTAGAGATAAGGGAAGGGCCTTAGTACGATAAGTTCTCATGTTCCGTGTTGCATAGACATACATAGAGATACATAGCAATACAATAGCAATCATGATTGATACAAATCAATTTAAATACAACATGCAAATAATAGTTTTTCTGGACATGCTTTTCCACCCCAAAACATAAAAACTGAAAATAGGGGAGTGCGTGAATACTCACGATGTTTCGTGTAGGCACAAGCGGTACTTCGGGATGCACCAACGTCTTAATACCGGGATCTTACGACATCAAACGCACACTAGTGAGTTTCCATGTCGATATCTAATGCTAATATACTAAACTGTACATATAGGGAAATGCCAATTTATGTTTTAGTATTGGATTTTATATCAATTGGTTACACTTTTTCTGAAATATTGAAATTTTACAAGTCGTGCGATTAATTACAACTTTGGAATATTAATTTTCCAAAATTTTAAGTCTCTTTAACAACATCAATTCACGAAAAATAGTATTCAAGGGATAAAAATTCTCAAACTTTTTATTTAACTGTTATTACACAATACTAAGCTGGGAAAACTATAAAAGATATTTTTCAGTGGGTATTTCTATTTTTCCTTGTTTTATTCCTTTAAATAGTCATTAATTAAAGAAATAATATTAAATAATTAGAATAAATCACCATAACTTTTTGTAACATCATTTAAAGTATAAATACCATGGGAAAAATATCAAAAGGGGTTTTCATAATGTATAAACTGGTTTTGGGTATTTATGTACATTTAAGTGCATTTTAATGCAATTAACTTTAGAAAATAAGAGAAAAATAGTTTACAGTAGAGAAAAATCCTCAAAATTTTTATGTAACCTACTACTGTATAATATGATATCCTGGTAAATTTTCATGAAGTTTGGATAAGCAGAACTATTTCTCCCATTTTTAGACCATTATAATTACCAAAAATTGGGAAAAATAGTAAGACAAGATGAAAAATCTGGAAATTCTTTTCTGGAGTCTCCCATCACAGGTAAGGTATGCGAAAATTGTTAGATACAATTTTCACATCCTATAAAGTGGTTTTGTAATTTATCATGTCCTAAATAAAAAGAAAATTATAAATCGTACTAAAGAGTAACAAAAATTGCTGAAATTTGGTGAGCAGTCATTATTCCCCATAAGGATCATCCATGAATTTATTTAGGATTTATTGACCTATGGAAGTATTTTATATGATTTATGCCCTTGGTTTTAGCAATAACTCTAATAAATCAAAGAAATAACAAAAGCTCTTGAAATTTTCCAGGTTATCTCACGCATGCAAGGGCTTTCAAAAGGAAAAATGTTAAAAATGTATTCAGAAGAGAAATGAGGGTAATGATTCCAAACATTTTAAGAAAAGTTGCATGCAATAATGCATGAAGTGTAGATGTGGCTGAAGGTCATGAATTTGTGTAGCCCATTCAGTGCAGTTTTAAGCCACGATATTTCAACCATCATTCACTAGATATGTTAAGTTTCTAAGGTATTTTTCCTCAGATTTATGGTTGGGTTTAAGGCCATTGATTATGCAAGACAAAAATAGTGATCACAGAAAAAGAGCTGTATGCGCAACCATTTTGTAAATATTGCCAAAAATCGGATATTTAATATTTTACAGTAAGACCAGTTGGGTTTGAATGTTAACTCGTGGAACTAACCAATACAAAAAGAATATGATGATTTGGTTAAGAAATGACTGAGTTATGGCCGTTCAAAGTCGAACAAAGTAATCTGGCAGATTGCATGTTTGCTTGTGTGCATTATTAGGGTATTTCAACAAGAACATCATGCATGCCTTTGGTAAGCTCCGATTTCTAACACATGCATGGTGTAAATGAGCATCCAAGATGTACTAGAAATGGTTTAAATGCTTTTGGTCATGCATGAACACAAAAGAAATGGAGAAGAACATGAAATATTAGGTTTTGATGTCACATGATCATATGTGCATCTTTTTCACTCCTTGCATGGGTTTGATCCCGGATTTTCACCATCTCTAACACATGCATTGTGTTATGGTGAGAATCTACAAACAACAAGGGAAAATATACAGATTTCTAGCCATGGAATGGCATAGAATCCGAAAAGAAGAGAAAACTAAGAAAGAAAAGAAGTAAAATCATGTAACTATGGAAGAAGATGATGTTGTTTACCTTTGTTATGATCTTGAGGGAAGTAAGAACACTTCAAGGGCTTCACAATCTCGAAATTTTTCAGAGGAATGAGAGGATTTTCGTGGGCTTAGAGAGAGGGAAGAAGAGAGTGAAGTGTGTGAAGAGTGGAGTGTAAGAGAGTGGAGAAAGAAGAGGTGGAGTGAGGGTTTTGACTTAATGATTGAAGTTTTTGGGAAGAGGGAGCATGGGGAGGGGAGAATGGCCAGATTTTTTAGTGGATTAGGGCCTTCTCTCTCCTCAATTCAAATTTTATAAAAATCCCTCCTTAATTTTTATAAAAATCTAATTTTTATAAAAGTGGTTCTTTAAGCAATTTTTGATTTATTTAAAAAAAATCTTGTTTTTAACTAATTAATTATGATTAATGCATGTTAATTTATATTTCTATTTCATTGGTATAATCCATAATTTGATTAATAAAATTTGTTATTTGGAAGTTTATAGCCAAATTTTATAAGGTTTTTAAGCTTTATAATTTATAACTTTGGATTTTTGGCTCTTTAGGGTTTTTGGAATATTGTTTGATATTCAACAACATGTTGAAGTATAATTAGAATGTTTTAATTTATTTTTAGGGTTTTATACCCTATTTCAATTATAACAAAGCTTGAAAGTTTCATTCAAATTATCGCATTGGCATTTCCTATTGTAGTTAAGCAACTTACTAGAATCGTAAGTGTCAAGTATATTAGTCCTAGATCTTAGTTGGATCCTAGTTTATGCAAGATTTTGACCTAATCTATACTACTAGGCCATGGCATGTTGTGCATGAATGGTTTTTATAAAGATGCATGAGTCCAAGAATGACCTGAATTTGACAGTTGTCACAGTATCCCCCACTTAAAAAGAGTTTCGTCCTGAAATTCATTCTATGTCATCACTTGTCATCGCATGGGAAAAGTTGTGGATACTTTTCCTTCATGAAGTCCTCACGCTCCTAGGTGTACTCCGGCCTGCGTTTTGAGTTCCATCGAACTTTCACAATCGGGATCTTACTCCGCTTAAGTTGTTTTACCTCCCTGTCAAGGATTTCTATCGGTTCCTCAACGAAGCTCAGCTTATCATTGATCTTAATTTCCTCCAGGGGTACTATCAATGTTTCGTCGGCTAGACATTTCTTAAGGTTGGAGACGTGGAATGTGTCGTGAATGGCGCTTAACTCTTGGGGCAATTGAAGTTTATACGCTACCGGACCAATCCTTTCAAGGATTTCAAAGGGTCCAACATATCTCGGGCTTAGTTTTCCTTTCTTACCAAAACACACAAGCCCTTTCCAAGGCGACACTTTTAAAAGTACCTTGTCTCCTACTTGGAATTCTAATGGTTTTCGACGATTATCCGCATAACTTTTCTGACGATCTCTAGCAGCTTTAAGCTTATCCTTGATGATAGCAATCTTTTCAGATGTTTCCTGGATAAGTTCGAGTCTAGTCAACTGTCTGTCTCCAATTTCTGTCCAGCATAAGGGCGAACGACACTTGCGTCCATACAATGCTTCATATGGAGCACATTGGATACTCGTGTGGTAACTGTTATTGTAGGAAAACTCAATTAGAGGTAAATGAGTATCCCAATTTCCTTTGAACTCAATGACACACGCTCGTAGCATGTCTTCCAATGTTTGTATTGTTCTCTCCATCTGCCCATTTGTCTGAGGGTGGTAAGCTGTGCTCAAATCTATCTTGGTTCCTTGTGCCCTCTGTAACATCCACCAAAATCGAGATGTAAAACGACTATCTCTATCAGAAATGATAGATAGGGGTACACCACGCAGAGAAACAATTTTGCTACCGGTGCTGCTCCGGGAATTAAGTCTATCCGAAATTCGACCTGCCTGTGAGGGGGTAGACTGGGCAATTCCTCCGGAAACACTTCGGGATAGTTTTGAACCACTGGAATCTCCTTGAGTTGCTTAGCTTCAGGTTCTCTTTCTAGCACGTGAGCCATGAATGCAATACAATTCTTCTTCAGGTACTTGTGAATCTTCATGCTTGATACTATGTTTAAACTTCTTCCTGGCTTCTCACCGTGTATGATAAGGGTTTCTCCATTAGGGAGAGGCACTCTAATGACTTTCTCGAAACAACCAATGTCCGCTCTATTTTTGGATAACCAATCCATTCATACTATCACATCAAAACTACCTAGCTCTATAGGAATTAGGTCAATGCTAAAGAGTTTATCAGCTAAATTCAGAGTACAACCAGGAATTATATCACTAGCCCTAATTTCATACCCATCAGCAAGTTCAATAGCATAAGCATTCCTCATCTTTCTCGATTTCAAGCCAATTAACGGTCTAAATGCTAAAGAAACAAAACTCCTATCTGCTCCTGCATCGAATATTACTGATGCAAAATGGTTGTTCAGGAGAAACGTACCTGTTATCACTTCAGGGTTCTGACGAGCTTGTTCTGCACCAATCACAAAGGCTACACCTCTTGGCCGTCCAACTTGATTTCCTTGAAAATTTTGCCTGGCTTGGCCTTGTCCATTGTTACCAGGTCCATTGTTCAGTTTGGGGCATGCTCTACGGAGATGATCAGTACTCCTGCACTCGTAACATGTCCTTTTTCCCTCCTTATTCACCTTACAATACTTCGAGTAATGGCATGATTGCTTACAGTTTTGGCACACTGGGCAAGCTCCCTTGTGATGGATGTTGCACTTATTGCACTTCGGAAGCGGCCCTGAGTATTGCTTTCGCTCCTGCACTTCCTGTCCTTGAGTTTTCACTGGTTCTTGCTCCTGGGCTCTTACCATAAAGTTTCTTGAGACTTTCTGCTTCCTCCCTGACTTGCCTCCATACTTCTTCTCTCCCTGATCTGCTGGCTTCCTCTTGCTACTAGAGCTTTCCTTTGTCGATGTTCCCATCCTTATCACATCATTGGTTAGTCGATTTGCTAGGCTTACTGCACTTTGAATAGTAGTTAGGTTTGCTGAGGTAACCATTCTCCGAATCTCTGGTGCCAGACCCCAGATGTAACGATCTATCCGTTTCTCCTCAGGAGTAACCATGTGAGGTACCAGTTTTGCTACTTCATGAAATCGGACTGTGTACTTCTCTATTTGTGTTCCAACCATAGAATGGTTCCAGAATTCAGATTTAAGCTTTTGTAGTTCATCCTTGGGACAATACTCCTCTATCAGCAACTTCTTTAGGTCTTCCCAAGTTAGCTGGTATGCCGCTGTACGGCCTCGGGGTTGCACTAGGGTATTCCACCAGGTCAAGGCCCTATCTTGGAGTAGGCAAGTTGCATACTCAACCTTATTGTGCTCGAGGCATTTACTAATGTGAAGGACCGACTCCATGCTATCAATCCATTTCAGTAATCCAACCGCACCTTCCTTTCCATGGAACTCCTTAGGTTTACAGGCCATAAAGGACTTGTAGTTGCATTCTCTTTCATTGTTTCCCCGGTTTCCTCCACTACTTCCTTGGTTAGCATTAAGTCCTGCAGTTACTTGATTAACAATGTTTGGGATTGCTTGCATGAGTTGTTGTGCTACAACTTGAGCAACATCGGGTGTTTCGTTCTGTGGGCGCCCGCGACTAGGCTTGCCTGACATGGTTCTATGACACAGGAGAAGAAATACGTATAAATACATAAAATAATGTATAATATTTAGTTCACTACTATTTTGAAATCCGCAAGTGTTGTCAAATCATTGGTTTGCATTAATACTAGACATATAG
This sequence comes from Lactuca sativa, assembly GCF_002870075.4. Lineage (NCBI taxonomy): Eukaryota > Viridiplantae > Streptophyta > Magnoliopsida > Asterales > Asteraceae > Lactuca > Lactuca sativa. The sequence goes on along the minus strand of NC_056627.2, from coordinate 177,571,068 downwards.
ATTTTAAAAAGAAAAGGAAAGAAAATCTTTTTATTCAACCATTTATCAAATAAAGTTTAGGGTTTGACCTCATAGTAAAAGTTTTCAAACATAAAATAAAATTCTTCATTACCATTTGAGATATTCTTAAAACCAAACCAATACATCAATCCCAAAATAAAGTTTTAAAATGTTTTTCCCAAAAGACACCCAACATGGGTTTTCATTTCATAACATAATAAAATAAAATACTGAAATCAGAACCAAAAGCCAATCGCTATCCCAACAAGAAGCATCAACACCACAATCAGGAACAGCCCACCAAACACATAATATGCTGTCATCGCATGACCTGCCTCTCGTCTAGCAGCACTAGCAGTGTTAGCAGTCTCCATCGAATGCTAATACATGATTTCCATCCCTGTCATCACTTCGTTCAATACCTCCTATTGTCCGGCTATTACAGCAAGGCTGTCGCACAGATCTGCTGCTATCAAATACATCCTCCAGGACTCCTCCGGGGTCATACCTGGCTGCCTAACAGGTATTCCTATAACTTGCGGTGGTGGCGGTGCTCTCGGTCCTGCAACGCTGGGTCCTGCTCCGCTAGGTCGTACAGTGCCAAGTCCTGCTGAGCTGGTGGCTATCCTTCCCGGAATGGGAACACTCTTCCTAAGCGTCCTCCGAATACAAAGTCCATAAAGAGGTGGTTGTGGCAACACCGATGGAGGTGATGCCTCGCGTTGTTGACTTGGGGCGTCGTCATTGCTGATCTCCACTGAGTTCCTAGTATCTTCCATATCCTCTGATGGGTCTTCTTCTAACGAGGCGGGGGGGGGGGGGGGTTACGTCGAGGGATAATAGTGACGTAGCCGGCCTCATCGGCTGAGGCGGTAGCGCGGGAAGATGACGATGTTGACATAGTGGACTGTGACATAGTTTCAATGAGATATGAAATAAATGACAATGCATGCCTATAATATGCAATGGTTACACACACCAAAATTAACCTTTTGAATTTTTGAAATAAAGTTTTCTCAAATATTTTTGTTGAACATATTCCCATTATAATTAGCTCAAGCTTTGTATAAATCTTTTCTTAATTAAACATAGGTGATCAGGCTATGTTTAATCGAGGTCCAATAATACAACTCCCGACCTAATTATACTAGTAATATGTTTGATGTAAAAGAATTTCTTTGTAAGTTTTAGTTATAGGTTGTGTTTTCTTAAAGAAAAACCGATGTTCTCTATAACTTTAGCTCTGATACCACTTCTGTCACACCCAACTAAAGCGGAAACGCAAGGTATGACAACGATAACGGTTTCATTGCAAAAGATAAAGATACATCACCATAGCAGTATTTAAAAGTTTACAACCCATAGCTTAAAAGAAACAAAGTACAAGTTTTTCCATAACAACATTAATCAAAATATAAGTTCATAATAGCTTCAACACGATGCAGCATGCTCTATAATGATGAATCTTTACATTCACTTACTAATGATTTCCTGAAAAAGCATGTAAAACGAGCGTCAACTATGAAAATAATTGGTGAGTATCACAAGTTTATAGATCGAGGGTACAATAATGCTTTTCGTAAGTACAAGTACATTGCTTTAATGATAAAACAAAGTTGATTGCTATTAAGGAATACAAGTTTATTGCTATAACGAGAAACGCGTTTGTATGTGTATGAGCAAACAATGAGTCTCAACCAAACCTAGGACTGAAGCCCTATCGAGATCTATGCTTATCGTTCCATAGATGAATATGGTATCATGCACTCCAGCGATTCGGGCGAGTGAGGAGTTGTCAATTCCTAATAGCGCTATCCATAATGACCATTGGCTCAAAGAGTTAATGGTTAGAGATAAGGGAAGGGCCTTAGTACGATAAGTTCTCATGTTCCGTGTTGCATAGACATACATAGAGATACATAGCAATACAATAGCAATCATGATTGATACAAATCAATTTAAATACAACATGCAAATAATAGTTTTTCTGGACATGCTTTTCCACCCCAAAACATAAAAACTGAAAATAAGGGAGTGCGTGAATACTCACGATGTTTCGTGTAGGCACAAGCGGTACTTCGGGATGCACCAACGTCTTACTACCGGGATCTTCCGACATTAAACGCACACTAGTGAGTTTCCATGTCGATATCTAATGCTAATATACTAAACTCTACATATAGGGAAATGCCAATTTATGTTTTAGTATTGGATTTTATATCAATTGGTTACACTTTTTCTGAAATATTGAAATTTTACAAGTCGTGCGATTAATTACAACTTTGGAATATTAATTTTCCAAAATTTTAAGTCTCTTTAACAACATCAATTCACGAAAAATAGTATTCAAGGGATAAAAATTCTCAAACTTTTTATTTAACTGTTATTACACAATACTAAGCTGGGAAAACTATAAAAGATATTTTTCAGTGGGTATTTCTATTTTTCCTTGTTTTATTCCTTTTAATAGTCATTAATTAAAGAAATAATATTAAATAATTAGAATAAATCACCATAAATTTTTGTAACATCATTTAAAGTATAAATACCATGGGAAATATATCAAAAGGGGTTTTCATAATGTATAAACTGGTTTTGGGTATTTATGTATATTTAAGTGCATTTTAATGCAATTAACTTTAGAAAATAAGAGAAAAATAGTTTACAGTAGAGAAAAATCCTCAAAATTTTTATGTAACCTACTACTGTATAAAATGATATCCTGGTAAATTTTCATGAAGTTTGGATAATCAGAACTATTTCTCCCATTTTTAGACCATTATAATTACCAAAAATTGGAAAAAATAGTAAGACATGATGACAAATCTTGAAATTCTTTTCTGGAGTCGCCCATCACAGGTAAGGTATGCGAAAATTGTTAGATACAATTTTCACATCCTATAAAGTGGTTTTGTAATTTATCATGTCCTAAATAAAAAGAAAATTATAAATCGTACTAAAGAGTAACAAAAATTGCTGAAATTTGGTGAGCAGTCATTATTCCCCATAAGGATCATCCATGAATTTATTTAGGATTTATTGACCTATGGAAGTATTTTATATGATTTATGCCCTTGGTTTTAGCAATAACTCTAATAAATCAAAGAAATAACAAAAGATCTTGAAATTTTCCAGGTTATCTCACGCATGCAAGGGCTTTCAAAAGGAAAAATGTTAAAAATGTATTCAGAAGAGAAATGAGGGTAATGATTCCAAACATTTTAAGAAAAGTTGCATGCAATAATGCATGAAGTGTAGATGTGGCTGAAGGTCATGAATTTGTGTAGCCCATTCAGTGCAGTTTTAAGCCACGATATTTCAACCATCATTCACTAGATATGTTAAGTTTCTAAGGTATTTTTCCTCAGATTTATGGTTGGGTTTAAGGCCATTGATTATGCAAGACAAAAATAGTGATCACAGAAAAAGAGCTGTATGCGCAACCATTTTGTAAATATTGCCAAAAATCGGATATTTAATATTTTACAGTAAGACCAGTTGGGTTTGAATGTTAACTCGTGGAACTAACCAATACAAAAAGAATATGATGATTTGGTTAAGAAATGACTGAGTTATGGCCGTTCAAAGTCGAACAAAGTAATCTGGCAGATTGCATGTTTGCTTGTGTGCATTATTAGGGTATTTCAACAAGAACATCATGCATGCCTTTGGTAAGCTCCGATTTCTAACACATGCATGGTGTAAATGAGCATCCAAGATGTACTAGAAATGGTTTAAATGCTTTTGGTCATGCATGAACACAAAAGAAATGGAGAAGAACATGAAATATTAGGTTTTGATGTCACATGATCATATGTGCATCTTTTTCACTCCTTGCATGGGTTTGATCCCGGATTTTCACCATCTCTAACACATGCATTGTGTTATGGTGAGAATCTACAAACCACAAGGGAAAATATACAGATTTCTAGCCATGGAATGGCATAGAATCCGAAAAGAAGAGAAAACTAAGAAAGAAAAGAAGTAAAATCATGTAACTATGGAAGAAGATGATGTTGTTTACCTTTGTTATGATCTTGAGGGAAGTAAGAACACTTCAAGGGCTTCACAATCTCGAAATTTTTCAGAGGAATGAGAGGATTTTCGTGGGCTTAGAGAGAGGGAAGAAGAGAGTGAAGTGTGTGAAGAGTGGAGTGTAAGAGAGTGGAGAAAGAAGAGGTGGAGTGAGGGTTTTGACTTAATGATTGAAGTTTTTGGGAAGAGGGAGCATGGGGAGGGGAGAATGGCCAGATTTTTTAGTGGATTAGGGCCTTCTCTCTCCTCAATTCAAATTTTATAAAAATCCCTCCTTAATTTTTATAAAAATCTAATTTTTATAAAAGTGGTTCTTTAAGCAATTTTTGATTTATTTAAAAAAAATCTTGTTTTTAACTAATTAATTATGATTAATGCATGTTAATTTATATTTCTATTTCATTGGTATAATCCATAATTTGATTAATAAAATTTGTTATTTGGAAGTTTATAGCCAAATTTTATAAGGTTTTTAAGCTTTATAATTTATAACTTTGGATTTTTGGCTCTTTAGGGTTTTTGGAATATTGTTTGATATTCAACAACATGTTGAAGTATAATTAGAATGTTTTAATTTATTTTTAGGGTTTTATACCCTATTTCAATTATAACAAAGCTTGAAAGTTTCATTCAAATTATCGCATTGGCATTTCCTATTGTAGTTAAGCAACTTACTAGAATCGTAAGTGTCAAGTATATTAGTCCTAGATCTTAGTTGGATCCTAGTTTATGCAAGATTTTGACCTAATCTATACTACTAGGCCATGGCATGTTGTGCATGAATGGTTTTTATAAAGATGCATGAGTCCAAGAATGACCTGAATTTGACAGTTGTCACAAATTCAATGTACGAACACAACAAGGAGACCAAAAAATGTTTTTGTGTTCCTTTTCAGTTTCCCTTCCAGTAGCCTTGAAGTTCACATCATTATCTATAACAACTTGAAGGACATTGTTTCTTCCTACTTCTTAAATAGCTCAAATACATTGCTATTGCGACACCTTTTTTTTCTATACCTGAGAAATCCTCTAGGTACATGAACATTGCCCCACAACTATTCATTGTAAAAACAATAATTAGACATTTGTGTTTCACAATTTTCCACCCATCAGATACCATGGAAATGCATTGAGACCACATATCATTGATCACTTTTAAATCCTTTTCAACATCTCTAAGGCGTTCATCAAAAAAAATTGTCATCGCATTTTTGCTTGATGAAAGTTTATAACCAACACGAGTTTTGCTTATTGCTCTAACGATCTTGAAAAATTACAGATTCCACAAAACATTGATAGGAATTCAATTAAAACATAAGCCTCTTGTAATTTTCAAGTCCCATGTTTCTTTCCATTTTATCAAATGATTCTTTAGTGGTTTTCCTAGACAAAGGAGAAGATGGAGTATTTTTACTGATTACATAATTTTTCAAAGTACGAGGAACACCTACCTTTTCGACAACTTTAACTTTATTCATCAACCTTTCATACTTCTCGCAGTCTTTTAATATTTCGCTACACCTTTTTATATTTGCTTTCCTCCCATCCTTAGCACCAAAAAAGTGAACATGAATTATTGTATAAGAACTTGTAAATTTCTGATGGTAACGGTTGCAAACTCAAACCTTGGCATCCCCCTTTGTTTTTGCTATTTATATAAACAATTATGTTGACTTCTTGCAAACGTGGTTTTTGATCCTTCACTTCTTAGCTCAGAACTTTTTTATTATTCTCGGTAATTGTGTTATCATCACTACTATCTTTATTCTCAGTTAGCACAATATGCTCTCTAGTTTATTGTTTGAAGCAGAAGAAGTAGATCCCTTTTACCAAAAGACATTGTGTAACTTTAGCATTTTGTTTCTACGAAGAAAAGAGTGCAAAAATTATATATTGTTGTTGATGTGAAGAGAAGAGTGAAGAATGTGTTCTACGAAGTCATATTGTTGCTTTATATATAAGTATAGGAATTGTGAATCAACCAAATCAAGGAAATCATATAGTTGATTCAATGAAATAAATTACAAATGTAAAAGTAGTTAATTAAAGATAAATTAATAAAAAATCAATTCAAAATTTCAAGAAAATATTTTCCAATATTGTGTAATCGTATCCCCGAGAAGAAAACATGATTTCAAATTTCAACTAAATCAATTAGCAACTTGTTTGTGTTCCAATGACACCGGTACGGGAACCCAATTCCACAAATTCAAAATTCATGTTCCACAGACCTCCGATTCTTGATCCCAGTTGAAGAAAATACGAAATTGGGAATAGGGTAAATCACATTCCAGGTGACAATCCATGATCATTTGGTGTCAAAATGTACTACAAACTGGAACGCACGATCCAAAACGCAATACGTGGCTGATTTGACGATCTTTGTGACTATGGGAGGAATATTCAAGTTTCATGAATGTTTCAAAAAGGTTTATGCCCAGTTCCTTAGTTTAAGCAAAGCAAAGAAAAGAAAATAAGGAGAGAAATAAAAGGAAAATAAAGCTTTCTTTTGTGTTCCCAAGTTGTAGAGAAGTTGAAGGAAATTATTCATTTTGTCCTTTCTTTCCAAATCCTTCCAAATCGGAAGGAAAGTTTGGACGAAAAGTGATCATTCCATTTCTCACCACTTCCTTCTTTTAGCGTAACTCAGGAACACAAATTTCTTTTATTTTCTTCTCACTTCCACTCATTTCCTTTCTTTAATCTCATTCAGTTGAACCCGAGAACGGGGTGTTAGGGTTTACTTTTGTATCAATCTAATATGTAGATCATTATTTGAATTCTTTTGTTACTTTATTACTGTAATTATCAAAAAATCGCATTCAACTTGTAATTTTCATACTTTGAAAAATCTATTTGGTATGTGCTTATTATGGATGGGAAAACTATATTTAGCTATGAAAAGTTGAAGTAATATGAAAAAAGTAGAATGATATAATAAATACATTACAACATAATACAAACTTAGATTCGTAAGCAAGAAACTAAGATCGCACCTACCTTTGAGTAACATGATTCTCCAAAATAGTCGACGATTTTTTATTATTTGCATAAGCACAAAAACTATTTATAAATGGGTAGATGCTATATATGGGAAAAGAAACAACAAATAGGCCATTACCTATACCGAGGCATCAAAAATATTTCGTTATACGAGGTACAAGTAAATATTTTTAAAATAGTCCTTAAAAAAACAAACAAATGCTAAGACTTAGTAATATTTGTATTTTGGGTCGTTCAAAGGGGAAAGCTAAACTGTTAGTCAAGGTGATAATTTTCACAAAAGTCTTCCGTCTCATTCAAGTGAGTGCATGTTTACTTAAATAAGAATGATTTTCCATAAAATATTTTATATCAATTGAATGCTTCCATAGGAAATCAATGCTTAATATCTGGAATATTTGTTAAGTGTATATTTGGTAATATTAAATGAAAATATTAATAGAAGTTGTGACACCTGAACATTTTAGGTAGTTTCCATTCTTGAATCAAGTATTAAAAATATTGAAAATCTGGTCCTTATGTTGGGCATACTGGAAGTGTACGATGGACGTACGTCATTAAAGAACGATGCAACATCTTTGAGTATGCAGGGCGTTATCACGCTGATCCCAAAACCCAAAAAAAATTATTGAGACCTTATTTAAACACCTTAAGTCGCTTGATGCCTCTTTATGTTGATCCTCCACCCTCCTCAAAGAAGCAGGGATATCATGTTCGAAGATAATGTCCTCTAAAAGGTACGCTTGGAGAAAATCTTGAAGCAAAGTAGAAACCACATGAGAAATATTAATTTCTATTCAATTCAATTAAAAAGAATGACACTACAAGACACTCTAGAGATATGTGAAAGTTTTAGGAAGAAATAGGAGCTACGATGAGTATGAGGATTTTGGAGATAGTGGGAGCATAGAGGATGACTGATTTTACAAAGTGAAACGATGAAAGAGCTAAAACTGAAACCCTAACTAGCATAAGATCTAGTATAGTAAGAGGAACTCCAATTAGATAATCTCCAACAACAGTTTACTTGTTGAATGTGGAGACAAATTATTATCTAAAGGCCTTGAGCATGAAAGATTCCATATAGTGGAAGAGTAATGGTGGACGAGTTAAGCTCACTTGAAAATAACCAATGTTGGTACTTCATCAATCTACCAACAGGGAATGAAGGACTACAAAAGATGTTGGTATTCAAGGTCAAAGACGAAGATGGACATGATCAAGAAGGACAAGGACAAATTAGTGGTCTTTGGTAATGTGCTTCCAAAGGTCTATATTTAGAGCAACTAGATGTAAATATTGCATTCTTGCATTGAGACCTTGATGAAGATATATACATGGCACAACAAAAAGGTTTACAGATAGGTAGTAAAGAAAACATGATGGGCAAGTTAATGAAAAATCTATATGGATTGAAGCAAGCTCAAAGGTAATGGTAATCTAATTTTTATAGTATTATGTATGTGAATTACAATGTGAGTTGTTACATGGTTATTTGTTGCTTCCTAAAGAAGTTTACTTCCTCGTATATCATTCTTAGATTGAGTGTCGATGACATGTTGGTAGCTGAATCAAGCATACATGAGTTCAACAAATTTAAGAAGTAGTATTTCAAAAATTCAAGATAAAGTACTTGGGAGCTACCAAAGGGATTCTATACATGAGCATAGTCAAAGACAGAGCTACCAAAGGGATTATGCATGATAAATGTTAAGGCCAAAAGCACACATTTTGGGAGTCTTCTGATATTCTCAAAGAAGCAATCCCAAAGAAGGATGCAAACAAATAAGAAATGAATAAAGTTCCTTATGTCACAACAATTGTAAGTTTGATGTATGTTATGTTATATACTATCCCATATGTTGCTCTTGTAGTAAGATTTATTAGTTGATTCATATCAACTCTAGGAAAGAAGCATCGGGAAGGAGTCAAGTGGTTTCTATGCTAGTTGAAAGGCACTCTTCTTGTTGCTTCATATTTCAATAAAAAGAACACAGATGTAGATTTTGGGAGGTTGGGTAGATTCAAAGAAAATAACACAATTAATGGGTTCACTATTGTGGGTACATCCATCAACCGGGTGTCCAAATTACAAAATATTGTTGATCTATCAATCATAAAAGTATAATATATGGCAATTATAGAAGCTGCCACATAGCTTATATGATAGCTTATATGGTTGAAGAACTCCGAATCAGAGTTGGGCACGGAACAATATAACTATGTCCTACATTGTGATAACCGAACTCCAGTTAGCATGGAGAAGAATCTAGAGTGTCATAGCATTCTGATAACCAAAGTGCACTTTACCGGTTCTGGAGTACATAGTTTTGTAGAAATGCCAAGGCCATTGAAAGGATTTTTGAAAAATGATTAAATGGTAAAACTCAAGATGTCATTTTTTTTAAGTGCGACATAATCCAATAAATCTAAACTTTTATTGTAGATAGTAATAATGGTCTGATTAGTAAAAAAACATCAAATGGTGTCGTTCCATTAGAAAATTATTAATATCACTTTGGTTGCTACGGTTACCAAAATACAGTAATATTTATGTAATTTGTCCACTATTTTATTATTCAATCTCATAATACACGCACCCATTATTTGTTTGACTTTCTTACCGTTAGGCAACGGTCACTCTTGTAATTAATTCAAATTGAAATAAGACTATGAAGAATATGACCGTTTTGTAACGGTCTAAAAACTACATATTTATAGTAACAAATTCTTGGTCAATCTGCATACTTTTGCTATTACACTCCTCCCCTCCCCTCTTAAATTCCTTATCTTCAAATATATTCTTTCAATTTCTAATTTGTTCTCTATATCATCATTTTCGTAATTCATTCAAGTAGTTTCTCTTTGCTTAGATGTAACTTTGTTGATGATTACTTTCTTCAAGACATCTTGTTAGCAACCATAAGTTTGTTTCATATAGCCTCCAAACCTATAAATCCATTTATGCTCTTCATAGCTTATTTGATTTCCGTATTTCAGAAATAAAAAAACATGTATTTGGCTACCTTCAGTGTAAATCTTCCTAAATTTATTGCAATCGACATAACTTGGATCGACAAATCCTGCGTTGAGGAAGGGAATTGAATTTGCCTGGGCTTAGAAAGTCTCTAAAGATTTTGGTGAGTATAGTTATCTTGTATAGTCATCCCCGTGATAACCTCAAGCTACTCGAATTTTTTTGGTATTGTGGTCGATTGGAATGCCAAAGCCGACCATAATCTGATTCTAGATTTGGATTCCGATTACATGGCTCCTGATTCCGATTCAGGTAAAATCGTTACCATCGAAAACAATATGTTCTTCTATAAATGACATCGACTCAGTCCAGCAGGTCTCGATAGCATACCTGCTCATGTTGAAGTTACAAAACTCGTTGGTGGAGATACAGAAAATATATCTGATGATGATCATGCAAATCTCTAACATCTGAATATAGGAGAAGAGTACCTGGAGATTAATGTTGGAGGCCTTATTGATGGCAGCAAATGACTAACCTAGGGAACAATCCAAACTTCTTACGGATCCCATAAGCAATCCTCAAATACATATATACAAGCCCTAAATATACTTACCTTAAAATGAAACAGAGAATTGTTGTTGGCAAAGTGTAGCCATTGATTTTCGGAGTACTTGAGACTGTCTGAGAAACCAGTTCATACAATTTTTGTTGTTCGGTAATAAAAGCAATCGAGAAAAAGACACAGGGCTAGGTAAAAGAAGCATATAATACATTTTAGAGGAAGATCGAAGTGAGAAATTGATACCTTAGAACCGCTGGATATGATGTTAATTTTCAGAATTCGCCGAGAGACAGATGGAAGAGGAAGGATGCGCAAATGAAGATGTAATGATGTTTGATTATATGTTTTACTAGTCTAGAAATTATTTAGTTCTGAGGATGCGTATATTTTATTTTACAAGTTAAATTAAAAAAGTTACTTAAAGATGACATATATAATAAAATAATTCAAATTATATTTATGAGACAATATTAGACTTTGTATGGTTTTCTTTTAGTATATTATGGAGTGTTTGATGTGGTTTCTAATTGGTTCCAAATGGGGACCGGGTCACAAAAAAAACTAATTATACATGTTTAATATTGCTTTTTAACTATTAGACTCGATCCAAAGGGCTGACTCGGACCATGAGAAACACCGGATTCGATTCTCTCTTCCAAACTGAAGGACCTACTCTTTCTTCCTTCTTCACCTGCCATCACCCGACATAACGATTATCGATCAAACAAGCTCTTGAAGGTTTTTTTCTTCTTGTTGGTCGAATGATTTTTGTTTCTTCTTTGTTTATGTTTGGTTAAAATATATAATCTTGATTGATGCGCAGAGGGTAAACCAATTCTGATTGAGATCAGCAACCAGGATGTTGCTCTTTCCTTGAAGATGAACGAATTGTAGGTATATGTTTTCTAACCTTTAAAGTCGACTTGATTTCTGAAGTTTTCTAACCTTCAAAATTGCCAAGCAATCGACCTTGTACACTCCATTGCCGACTCACCTTCAATTTCATTCGGATTTACTCCAATTGTTCTTTATTTTGTAATCATACAAAAGATATCACCTTACTTTTCGTTCTTCTTCTAAACAAGCTCATCCGATACAAATACAACAAACTCATCTGATTTGATGGTCATTTAATTTTAAAAATTAGGTATTTCACTTGTTCACCAAGTGTTCTTGTTGTTGTTGTTTTCTTTACTTATTTGACTTATAATGGTTTGATTTCCATTGGTAAGTTCATACTTTTTATTTGGTGTTAGGTTTTTAATAAAACGTCACAATAAGTTTTTTTAAGTCGAATAATGATATAAATTTTAGATTGATTAATCAATACAATTTGCTATTTGGTAGGGTTGATCGATTCAGTCCCTTAAGTTTTTGTCAGGCTTTATGGGCCCTTGAATTAGGATATGACTTGCTCATTTAGTCCCTGTCAACCGATAATAGCCGGTTCACCATGAAACAGTGACCATTTAGACTAAAAATACTCGGATTGTGCCCCTATAAAGAAAAAAAATAAGTTTGGGGATCAAATGATAGTCTTACCTTCATCTCTACTCAACACCACCCTTATTCTACCATCCTCACAACCTCTTCCGTCAAGCAGTCACGTTACGTTACCTGAACCAACTGCTAACTAGCATTTTATTTAGCCATTATGGCCACCATAACCAACCTTAATCACCGTCGAATCAATATCACAAAAGCCCAATCCAACGATCCTTATTCCTCCCATTTGTCTCCTGAAATCAGCTACCACCGGAGCACCAATAACCCACAAAAACCACCGGTTAGCCACCATAACCAAATCACCTGCAAATCAAAGACAAAAAAACTAACTCTCGTTTTCTCTGTGAACCTCATCAAACCCACGCAGCCTTCTCAACCTCACATCCATCAAACCTGTAACTTGGAGGGAGAAATAGAGGTAGCTTGTGCGATTTTGAACATAGAAGAAGGAATGAGAGGGTTAATTTCTTGAAGAGCTGAAAACAAATCAAAGAAAAGAGTGGAAGGAGGCAGTGATCGAGAATTGATTAGAAGGAGAAGAGGGTTCTAATCTTTGATGAGTGTGTGTGACGATAGAGGGTGAAGACGGAAATAAGAGAAGTGATCAATTTCATGGGAGGGTATGAATTGAGTATGAATCGACTTTAGAAGAAAGGAAGGAGAGCTAATAAAGGCGATTTTTGTTACTGGATGCTAGTATAACGAAGACACAAGAAATCGAATGGGTAGCTATCTTTCATTTTTCTCCCAAATCACTTAGATCTTGTGGCATAAGTAGTTGATCCCCGAACTTATTTTTTTTTTAGCTTTATAGGGGCACAATGTGAGTTGTATAATTTTTTGTCTAAATGGTCACCGTAACCAACTATTACAGGTTGACAGGGACTAAAAGAGCAGGTCGTATCATAGTTTAGGGACCCATAAAGCCTCACAAAAACTCTAGGGACTGAATCAGGAAGCCTAGAAACTTTGTAGGACATTTGTGACATTTTCCCTGTTATTTAATACATTGGTTAAGTGTGATGCTGAGAACCATGACAATTTTCCCTTACGTTGAAGTGATTCTTGTTGCTAATTTGAAGTGTTAATATATTTCTTTCTTTGAAACTATCTGTACATATTCATGATGTAATGTTATAAAATAAACGGTAGATAAAAATAGAATTATTATAAATTTTTTTGAGGGGTAATATAGTAAATTTTAACAATTAGTCAGATACCATATCAAAAAAGTTTTAGTCAAAAGTTAACTCGGTCAGAACTTCTAACCCGGTCAGCTCTACCGCTCTACCCCGGTCGTCAAATATCAAACGACTTCTTAGAGATTATAATTGTTACTTAAAGAATATATATGTAATAACATGATTCAAAATATATTTATGTTGCAATATTGCTTCATTAACCTGTCAATTAAATCAGTAATCAATAACAGTTTTGAAATTTGCATATATGTGGTAGTAGAAATAGTTGCTCCTCCCCCTTAAATCAATTATTGCCCCCACCCCAACCCCCACATCCGAATCCCTCGTTTACATAGCCCCCGATCCCACCCCCGAATACCTTCATCTCCCCTAATACCGCCCCCATTCTCCCATTTTATAGGCTTAAAATTGAATTTTTTGCTAAAAAATTGTTATATTTTGGGCTAAAAAACTATTTTTTATAACTTTAAAAGCTTAAAATCCTGTTTTTTAACAACAAAAATAAAAATAAAAATCCAACATTACAAAAAGACAAATCATACAAACTTACAAATATAAAATACGATAAATCCAACATTAAAAAAATACAAAATGTCTGACAATATATGACCAATTCACTATCCTATCGTTGTATGCTATGAAGTGGAAGAAAGTCAAGAAAACCTAAAATTAGATAATGTATTGTATATATATATATATATATATATATATATATATATATATATATATATATATATATATATATATATATATATATATATATATATATATATATACAAATGGGGCCCCCGCAGGAGTACGAGACGGAAACACCCACTCCTGCCCCGGTCCCGAAACTAAAACTGGGTTTAATCCCACTCCCGCCCCCGAATTTTTTAAAAAATTAATCCCGTACGGAATTGGGATCCCACGTAAGTTTTTGACATCCCTACTCGGAATGTGAATCTCATACGTGGAACGTTGTACTAGTTACTCCGGTACGAAGTACCATATATAAACGGAAAAATATACATTGTGATTTAGTAATGTATAAAATTAAAAATCATATTAAGTAAAACATAATTATTTCAAATTTCATAACTTCAAAGAAACATAACAGAATAGTTAAAAAACACGAACATAGCATGAAATTAATCAACCCTTTGCCTTTCGATTTCCACACAGACCAACTTCATCTTCGTCTAAGTTCGACCATTGCATGTCCTCAAATCTTGCACTTCTCCCTTCCAAATATGTATTTTTCAGATTCACATCCTATTTTTGTGTGGGCCCGTTTTGTAACATTTAGAAAAACGTGATTGTAGGAGAATATTAGAATGAAACACAAGTTTGTCAGCCCTTTTACTATTTAAGCGGTTTCTCTTAACATTGTGTGTGTGTAGTGTCCGGATTTTCAAAATAAATTATTAAAAATTTTAAAATATGATAAAATCCAATTTCAAAGATCAACTTTCCACAAAGCCATTGTTTAAATACATAAACCCAAAAAGAAAATCAGAGTATCATAACATTGCGAAATCTCAAACATAAAAGCTATTGATCGATGTGTACAATCATATGTTCGTCTTCCTATGATCCTGGGAAGCACTTGAAACATTTAATCCGCAACTCTAAGCTAAAGCTTAGTGAGTTGCCCAAATATCACGTATAACACAAATAACAATATATAACAGCAACATGTCCACAAAAACCTTGGCTCTAGATCAACACACAACAACGGGTCCATATCAACCCACAACAAAGCATACAATATATAATCAGCAAGCAAAACCCTACTAATCTAGCAAAAAACCATGGCATAACAATTATGAGATAAGTAATACAGTAAGAAAACTCGTCTTGGAGATAGACCGGATAACCACCACCACATGTAAATACTAGTAAATCGGTTTCACATATCATTGTGAAATTAAACAAATGGTCAACCTCAACAATGACCTAAAACACTAAAGTTTGACACAAGGTCAAACTTAGTCAAAAAGTAAATAGGTCAACATTCTGTTCAACGAGCGTGTCATGCTTTGAATGGGTGCCTCGCACTCATAAAAGGACAAAACAGCTGAGATCTTATGCTAAAAGAAGCGCGTTGAAGAAAACCCTAAACGTGTGTCATGTCATGGATAGGTGTGCCATGTCTAGGACTTTTTCACAAAATGAAAAGCCTTAATCTATTAAGTCTAAACCCCAAACTTTCAGATCTGCTCCTTAAAAATTTCATAATGAATACAGTTTAAAACTTTGCTCATTATGTCACCCTAATGAAGTTGGACCGAAAATTTAGTTTTCTAAATGACCTAAATATCCGATATAGCTTGCATGGCTTTGATGACATGCACAAAACACCAACTTTCGAAGTTGAAGTGGTCTATAAGGCAATTCTAATTTCTCAAAAGGAGCTGGAGTCATCATAACTCCAAGCTCACCACCAAAAGGGACCAAAAGTGAATTTTTTTTTACAATAAGCAAGATGTAGAAAACTAGAAGGAAAGTTTGAAGCTTTATACTTACAAAGGTCCATAAATGAAGCAACTTTGTTGTATCTACACTTGATCCTTTTTCTATGCACCAAAATGAACTCTTGATCTTCATGCTTTAACCACAAAATGGAGATATAAGCTTCCTGAAATGATTCAAAGGCTTATAACAAGTTAGAGAAGGCATGGGTTTCATGGGATCTCTCTAGGAGAGGATATAGGTTGAGAATGAGGTAACCTTAGGGGTTAAAGGTGCTTGAATCTCCTCCAAAACCCTAAAAAGTTATTCAGCCCACGGGCCTAAGCGCGAGGTGCAAATAAGAAGTGTACTACACCTCTTGTGATTAATTCAAGATTTCAGTTTTTCTGATTTCAACGAAATATCCTAATTAAATCCAAATTAAAATTACATACCATAAATAAGGACGTTATAGTACGTAAGAGTAGCTTCCATATTTTCTTTTTTTCAATGAGCTACTAATAAGTACTTTCTTTGTAACTTCCGGTAACTCCACAATTTTTGAACCATAACTTGACCACCAGTCAATCGCACCTAAGGTTATTGCATCTATTTGAACTGCTGCCATTGAGTAAATCCCCGTCTTCATGTGGTATGGTTCAAATTATTCATACAACAACCACTCTTATTCTGATATCCTTTTAAAAGATTCCAAACAACCAAGTACCACTTCTTTGTCTAGATTAGGAGTTTTTTTGGTATTCCACATGGTGATAACATCTCTAGATAATATGAATAGTAATTAGAGGAGATAAACTAAATCCCAAGCAGTGCAACGAAATCGTCATCTTCTCCCATCTAGATAACATTATTTTCTCCGGTTGCGGGTAATAAGAAGCATATTTATTATCTAGCATAACATCCTTAATATTCCCCAACATATTATCCATTTTTTCTTATATTTCTACAATTTTTTATACCTCACCATCACAAAACTCTATCAATAAGAAAATTGATTTTGTAATTAATAAAATACTTCCAATATCTTCAATGAACTCTTCACAACTTATGGTGTCAGCAACTGTGGCTCCAGTAACTCTATTGTTTTCATATACATGTTTAACCCAATCTCCTTAAGAATTTAGGGAAATGGTTGCAGCAAGAGCCTCTTTACATTCCATTAACCTTTTCAATAGAATGTAATGGGATGCAAATCTTTTCTTGGCCATTTTTATCAATTATATGTTTGAGTTATCTCTAAATATGGCCAGGGCTTGATTGTGATTAAGGAAATACTTAAGAATTGCTTTCCCTCTCCAATATGTAGTAATCAACCAACAAATTTCATTAGCAAGGTCTTTAAAGATCAAGTTCAATGTACGAACAACGAGACCGAAATATGTGTTTGTGTACCTTTTTAATTTCCCTTCCAGTAGCCTTTCAATTCCCATCATTATCTGTAACAAATTGAAGGACATTGTTTAGTCATACTTCTTAAATAGATCTGGGCAAATACTTTTATATTACGACACCTTTTTTTCCATACCCGAGAAGTCCTTTGGGTACATGAACATTGCTTACAACTGTTCACGACAAAAACATAAATTAGACATTTTTGCTCACAGTTTTCCACCCATCAGATACAATGGAAAAACATTGAGACCACATATCTTTGATAAATATTAAATTTTTTAAAACATATCTAAGGCATTCATGAAGAAGAACTGTCATCTCCTTTCACTTGATGAATGTTTATAAACAACAAGAGGTTTGATGATTTCTCTATCCGTCTTGAAAAATTACAGAATCCACAAAACATTGATAGGAATGCCAGTAGCACATAACCCTCCCATCATTTCCAAGTCCAATGTTTCTTTCCATTTTACCAAATGATTCTTGAATGCGTTTCCCATACAAAGAATAAGATGAAATACTTTTACTGATTACATAATTATTCAAAGTGATAGAAACACGTACCTTTTCAATAACATTAACTTTATTCATCAACCTTTTATACTTCTCACAGTCTTCTAATATTTCACTCCACCTTTTTATTTCTTCTTTCCTCCTATCCTTAGCACTAAAATATTGAACATGAATTATTGTATAAAACCTTGTAAACTTCTGTGGCAATGCTTACAAACCCAATCCTTGGCATCCCCCTAAGTTTTTGCTATTTGCATAAATAAATATGTTGACTTCTTGCAAACGTTGTTTTTGATCCTTCATTTCTTACCTATGAACTTTTTTATTACTCTCTGTAATTGTGTTATCTTCACTGCTATCTTTATTCTCTGTTAGCAAATTATGCTCTCTAGCCTCTTGTTTGAAGAAGAAGATGTAGACCCCTTTTTACCAAAAGCCGTTGTTTAACGTGAGCCTTTTTGTTTGTGCGAAGAAACGAGTGAAAATTTATATATTGTTGTTATTGTTAAAAGAAGAGTGAAGAATGTGTTCTATGAAGTCTAATTGTAGCTGTATATATAGGTATAGGGATCGTGAATTGTGAAATCAACTAAATCAAGGAAATCATATAGTTGATTCATTGAAATCAATTACAAATGTAAAAGTAGTTAATTAAAGATAAAAAAAATAAAATAAAATCAATTAAAATTTCAAGCACCTATTTTACTATATACTGGCCTGGCAATTTGGTTGGGTTCGGGTTGGTGGGTCACGGGTTGGCGGGTTGGTGGGTCAGAAAACATAAACTCACCCCAACCCATATAATATATGGGTTGACGAGTTGGCGGGTCACGGGTTGGTGGGTTGGAAACCTCAACCCAACCCAACCTATATAACCACCCGTTTAAGTATATGGGTTCGCAGGTTCACAAGTTAATGGGTCAAACCCAACCCATATAACCTGTTGAATAAATAAACAACACATTTTAAAAAATGAGGGTGTTTTCAACATAAATTCATAAAATGATTAAATTAATTAACATAAAAAAAGGGTTTTCAACATAAATCCATAAAGTCAATAACATCCAAATAAAAATGAATAAAGAAAGCATTCATAGAAGGTGGATGTGTTCTTCATTCGTGACTCGTGAAAATAATGACATGTATTTTTTATTTTTCTGGTTAACGAACCGAATCGCAAATGCAAATTAGTCACGTATGACTATGAAAGGAATACAATGATACAGAATGTTACGAATACGGATGGAAATCAAATTTCATTAATTATTAAATATATCATTTTTTTAATGTAATATATATATATATATATGTGTGTATATATATATATATATATATATGTATATATATATATATATATATATATATATATATATATATATATATATATATATATATATATATATATATACACAGCTTGGTGGGTTGACGGGTTGGCGGGTCAAAAATCTCAACCCAAACCCGTCTATTTTTGGGTTGGGTCAATATCGGGTTACGAGTTGGGTCGAGAGTTGTCACCCCTACTATATAGTGTAGTCGCATCCTTGAGAAGAAAACATGATTTCAAATTTCAATTAAAGAAGTTAGCAACTTGTTTGTGTTCCAGTTACACCGGCACAAGATCCAATTCAACCAATTCAAAATTCATGTTCCACAGACCTTTGATTCTTGATCCCAACTGAAGAAAGTACGAAATCGAGAATAAGGTATATCATATTCCAGGTCGCAATCCATGATCATTTGGTATGAAAATGTACCAGGAACCGGAAGAAACGATCCAAAATGCAATACGTAGCCGATTTGACAATCTTAGTGACTATGGGAGGAATATTTAGGTTTCATGAATGTTTCAAAAAGGTTCTAGGGTTTACTTTTGTATCAATCTAATATGTAGGTCACTATTTGCATCTTTTTGTTATTTGTTATTGTAATTATACAAAAAAAAACATATTCAAGTTGTAATTTTCGTACTTTGAAAAATCTATCGGGTCTTTGCTTATTTTTTGGATTGGAAAACTGTATTTAGGTAAGAAAAAGTCAAGTAATATGAAAAAAAAAAAAGTAGAAGGCTATAATAAATAAATAACAAAATAATACAAATTGGGATTCGTAGGTAAGAACCCTAGGATCACCCATACTTTCGAGTCACATGATTCTCTAAATTAGTCGATTAGTTTTTACTAATTGCATAAGAACGAAAGTATCTATGGAGCACTAGTTATAAACGGGTAGATGCTACCTATGGAAAAAAAATTATAAATAGGCCATTACATATGCTGAGGTATCAAAAACATTTCATTATAAAAGGTATAAGTACATATTCTTAAAATTGTCTTGAAAAAAACAAACGAATACTAAGACTTAGTAATATTTGTATTTTAGGTCATTTAAAGGAGAAAGCTTAATTGTTAGTCAAGGAGCTAACTTTGATGAAAGTCTTCCACCTGAATCTAGTGAATACATGGTTACTTAAATAAGAATGATTTTTCATAAAAGTATTTAATATCAATTGAATGCTTCAATAGGAATTGAATGCTTAGTATCTGGAATATGTGTTAAGTGTATATTTAGTAATATTACATGACAATCTTAATAGAAGTTGTAACACCTGACCATTTAAAGTATTTTCTATTCTTGACTCAAGTATTAAAAAAATTGCAAAAATGCTCCTTACGATGGGCGTGTTGGAGGCGTATGATGGGCGTAAGTCATTAAGGAATCATGTAGACATCTATGAGTACGCACAGTATACTTACGCTGATCCTAAATCCCTAGAATTTGTTGTTGAGACCATATTTAAGAACATTAATTCGCTTGAGGCCTCTTCATGTTGAGCCTCCACTCTTCTCAAAGAAATCATTTAGAAACACTAGCTACTTTGTGTAGAGCTTGAGCATTTTTAGTGAATTTTGTGTGTTTTGTGAAGAAGGAACCCACTAAAGAAGCATTGGTGAGCATGGAGCTTGAAGATCTAGAACTTCCATCCCATATTCAAGCCTCTGGAGGTATAATATTTAAACCTTTATGATTTCTTGGTTTAGATCTAGGTTAACTTAAATTTTTTCATGCTTTTGGCCCCATGGTTTTGGTTCTTGTGAGTAAAAGCTACTCTAGAGCTTGTGTTGTCATATCTTGTCATTTCTGAGGATTCTAAGTCATAAAAATGGGATCTTGATGGTTGTTTTTACCCATGCAAGGTTTTGGAGTTATTAGAAGTTATTAAGTATCTAGGGTTTTGTTTTGGACTCCATTAATCCATGCAAATTCATAAAATCAGAAATCTTATGCTTTAAGATGTCCATAAGATTCAGATCAGAGTGTTGGGTGTTTGTTCTCAAGCATTAAGAACTTAATAAAGTAGTTGGCAAGCTGCTCGAGTACGTATGGCGTAAACTCCAAGTAAGCAATGTGTAAAAAGATTTTTCCTATTCGTCTTTCTATGGAAACTTGGTATGTAGGGTGTAAGGAAAGAGTACACATGACGTACTCCTAGAAGTGCACTTGGGCTATTTTTGGGCCCTGGGCCATGTTTGGTTGGGCTTAGTTTGGAAAGGGTAGAATGGTATGTTACCCATGTAAGAGAGAACATGAAATGGAATTTTGGCTATGGGTTATTACTCTAATTATTAATTAGGGTTGGTTTTTGGATATGTTCAGTGTGAGGAGCATTTATAGCAGCAACATGCATGTGATCAGTTTAACTATCTTTCAGACTGTGTAGTGAGTTTTACTCACTGTACTTGTGGGTCAAAGGAACCAATGCCGACCCACCAGGTTGTGTTATGCATCTTGGTATATAGGATGTTGCTATGTTTTAGTGAACTATTAGATTGGTAAATATGTATGATTACGTATGGTTACTTGTACTTGCTAGTTATATGTTTATGTTTATGTGTTGTACATGTCGACATGTTATGGTTTGTTCGGTTAAGGAGGTCCTTCTTTGTGCTTAATGCGAAGATACCCAAGGGTGGTCCAGATTAGTTGTAGGCCTTCTAACGTGGTCCAATCAAGTCAAAGGCCTGGATAGTGGTCCAGATAGGCTGAAGGCCTTTGGAGGCGGTCCGGTCAGGTTAAAGGTTTATGTTTGCACGTTGTTATCTGTTTGGTTTGTGAGGTACTTTAAGGGAAATCACTAAGCTTTAGATTAAAGTTTGATTTTATGGTTTCAGGTACTTCAAATGACAGGGCAAGGCAAAGGATTGATTGTGCACATCATCCTTGATTTTGTTGACTTATGATTTTTGGATTCTTTGATTCATGATTTTGGTTTTGGAAACTATGTTATTGTATAACTTATGGATTTTGGGATGGTTTTAAAAATGCAAATTTTTGTCATGATTTTTGAAATTTTACAAGTTGGTATTAGAGAGAATTGAGAGAATTTGATGAACACTTGTCTGATTCCAGACTCAAACTAAGTATCAATAAAATGTTTTCAAATATTTAGGCATAAAAGAACCAAAAAGAAGGATGCGATGTGTACAATCAACATGAGCCAATGAATGTGATTCCCAAAGATAACCACTTTGTTTGGTGTATTGATAGAATTGCATGCTAGTAGGTAGGCTAAGGATCATCAGGAATTACATGATATATTTGCCTAATATATGATGCATCATAGCTTAAGAGACTTTTGTGACAACTGTCAAATTCAGGTCATTCTCGGACTTATGCATCTTTTCATTAACCATATTTATACAACATGCCATGGCCTAGTAATAGATATTAGGTCATAATCTTGTAGAAACTTGGATCCAACTAAAATCTAGGAGTAAAATACTTGACTCTTACAATTCAAGTGAATTGTTCAACTACTGTAGAGAATGCCAATACTCGAATTAGAACAAAATAAAAACATTGATATAATTGAAAAAGGGTATAAAACCCTAAAATAAATTAAAATACTCTAATTTCGCTTCATTATATTGTTAAATATCTAACAAAATCACAAAGCCTTAAAAAGCCCTAAAAACCTAAATTTTATGAAATTTAACCCCTAAACTCCATAAAACTTATTATGAACCTTATAAGATCAATTTAAGTTAAAAAAAATTAGTAAATATAATTATGGAAAGAAAATTTAATTATTAACATTTAACCCTAATCTACAAGTTAAATGTCAAGATTTTATGAAAAGAAAACTAGGTTAATGCATAGTTATAAAAATATGGAAAAATTTATAAAAATAGGAGAGATTATAATTATAAGAAATAAGTGAGAGGGTGACTCTCTAATACACTCAAAAAATTCGGCCTCCCCTATCCCAATACACTCTTCCCCTTCCCAACACCTAATCATTTTTACCACATTTACACTCAACTTCTTTCTCACTCTCTCTCATTTTCTATCACTTCAACCACTCAACACTCTCATTCTCCCTCTTTAAGACACGAAGGTGCGGTTTGTTTTTTTTAGGCAAATTGTCTGCAGTCCGCGGACCATATCTGTACACCTCTGCAGTAGAAGAGGTGGACCAAACGTCTGCAGTCTGAAAAAAGAAGACTGTTTGTTTTTTTAACATCTGTGGACTACTAAAATAAATTGAAATCTAAATAAACTATTTTTTTTTAAACTTCAAAGTGATTTTTTAATATTTTTATGACTTTGTTATAAATAATTAACGAATTCATATCAGCTTTTATATATTATTGTATAAAAAATAAAAATAAAAATGATATGAATTAATGTATATATTTGATTAAAACCAACAACTTTAGTTGCAAAGTTATAACTAAACATTATAATTACTGATCAAAGAATTTGATACATAAATGAATGGAAATAAACTTCGATTTTTTCAATTAAATCCATTAAAAACGTACCATAAATATTTTCTTGAGAAATTGACGACACTGTATTAAATAATGTTTTACAAAATTTGACAAAAAATATAAGAATATAATACGATTTTTTTTTTTCATATTTATATAAACAACTTCAACGACTATTATTGTAATATATCTTTATTTATAAATTTGTCAAAAATATCATGTTTGTATCGTCGAACGTTTTTTTTTTTTAGTTTTTTATTTTTTTTTCAAATTGTTTATCATTAATAAAGTTGGAAAAAAATATAAATTAAAAAAAAACTTGAAAAAAATAAAGATATATATGTTTTTTTAGGCTAGAAGATGCCTGGAGACGTTAGAAGACACTGGTCCACATCTGCGCCAAGAAGAGGGCGCGCAAACATTTTTAGGTGTGCAGTCTTCAGAAAAACAAACAGTCTGCAAAGGCTAATGTCTGTGCGTGGTCTGCGCGACGCAGATATGCAAATAAAAAACAAACACTACCAAAATTTAGCAGCCTAGAAGTTCTTCTAACACCAAAAATCATCTTCTTCAAGTGTTCTTCTTAAGGTAATCACAAAACCCAAGCCTCATTCCTTCATTTCTACTCAAAATTTCACTATTTTATGCATTTCTTTCTACTTCTACTCCATTCTATGAAAATAATTTGAACCACATACCATATGCACGATTTTAATGATGCTGGTGGTTGGTTTTCACATAAAAGCAACATGCATGTTGCATTTGGTGGAATCCCATGATCCAAACCTATGTCAAAATCAAGATAAACCACTTTTATACAAGTTTTGGTGGAGAAATCATAATATTAACCAATGTTTTCTTTCAAAAACGATTTTGAAACATTTAAAACTCATGCATGGCCTTAAACTAACATGAATGTGTTGATTATCAAGCCTAAGATTCTTGATGATCAAAGTATGTTGTTGAAATGTCCAAACTCATGCAAGAAGTGATTTAAATCCACCAAACTATCTAAAACTCATATTTAACATGAATCCGATTTTTCCCATAGTCTTACCAACAAAATGAGAAGTTCTGTAAATTTTCAGAAAATAATTTATTTTTCTCGAATTAATATAATTATTTCAAGAAAATAGAGCAAAAATTCATATAAAATACTTTTTACAGTAATAAATTCTGAGAAAATTTGTAGATGACCCATACACTGATTAAAGACATTTTATGAAGTTGAATGAACTTAGAGGTCTGTTTTGTGTCAATTTAAAATTTGTTTATTTTAAAGATAAATAAATATTAAAATGTAGTTATATATGTCCAAAACCATAGTTTATAATTTTCACAGCTTCTGGACATTCCATCACAATTTAGTATTTTTCCCGATTTAATGAGTTTTTAAGAGATTAAACTGATGAAAAATAGCTACACTTATCCAAAAATTATGAAACATCATCAGAATATCATAAATTACATATGAAACGCAAATAAAAAGTATAGTGAATTTTAGCAACTGTTAAATAGTTTTTCACAAATTAAATCTCATTTAAGTGAATAAAACAAAGAAAAATAGTCAAACTGATTGAAAAATAACTTGTATATTTTTAAAAGCTTCTATATATTTTCCAACAGTGTTACAAAAATTTTGGGTAATTTTGGAAACTATTTTTCTATTTTCCCCATTTTGTTAGGATATATGCACAAAAATCATAAAATCAGGTTAAACTGTTTATAAATCCATTTTTATATTTTTCCCAGCTTAATTAAATTTAATATCAGTATTACAAAAAATTTGGTAATTTTTATCATCTGGATACTATATTTCACGAATTTATATTTTTATGAGGGATTAAAAATTTTGAAAAATAGTTAATCACATCAAAAATTCAACGGAAAAATTATAGAATACATATACTGTATTTGGAACGAAAATGTAAATTTTGATGAATTTTGGAAACTGTTTGATAATATTTTTGGATTTTTAGGTGTTTAAAACACCTTTAAATGTATTGATATACCCTCAAATAATATTATAAAAATCTGGAAAATAATATACAAAATTGTCTTAATCACTTGAGTTACAAAGTTTCACCGTTTCAGAAAAATAGTTATCAATTAATATAAAACAAATATTCGAACAAAATTTGGCATTTCTCTATATGTAGAATATATTAGCATTAGATTTAGACATAGAAACTCACTAGAGTGCGTTTGTTATCATAGGATCCCGGTTGTAAGACGTGTTCGTGTATCCCGAGGAATCACTTGTAACTTTGGAAGCATTGTGAATATTCACGACTCCCCTCTTTTCGGTTTTTATGTTTTGGGGTGGAAAAACATGTCTAAAAACTATTTATTGTTCGTTGTATTTACTTTGACTTGTATCAAACTTGGTTGCTATATGTTGTTGTGCATGTGTATGCTATTGTTAATTCATGAGGCCTTATCACATTTTAGTCTCTGGAATCAGTTCACACAACTCATTAACTCATTTGAGCCTATGGTCATTATGGATAGCGCTATTGGGAGGTAGACAACTCCTCACTCGCACGATTTGCTTGAGTGCATTTTACCATATTTCCCTATGTTAGCGATAGACATAGAAGAGGGCACCCTCGGTCATTAGGCTTGGGTTGTGAACTCATGATATAATCATTATGCACATACAAATCTTGAATCTCGTTTTAGCAACAAACTTTATTTCTTATGATGGCAACGAACTTATTTACTTCTTTTTAGCAATGTACTTTTATTTATGGAAACTTCCATAAAAACTTTGATTATGATTTATGAAAACATTATTTTTGTAAACCTATGAATTCACCAAGTATTTCTATAGTTGAAGCTCGTTTTACATGCTTTTTTAGGAAATAATTAGTAAGTGGTCGAAAGATTCATCATCATTAGTATGTTGCATCAAGTGGGAAAATGCTTTTGTGTTTTTAGTTTTTGACGAACGAAGTTTATTTTGAGAATTGTCTTGGATGTGATTTCTTTAAAAATGTATTGTAAATAATAAATGTTTTTATGATGGTGAATGTCTCTTTAACTTTTGCTATGAAACCGCTATCGCTGTCATGCTTCGTGTTTCCGCTTTAGCGGGGTGTGACAAGTTTCTTGCTATGTTAGACGGAACTAACATTATTACTATGGTTTGTTAGTGTGCGCATCATGTTTGTACATAACTAAGATTCTATAGATGGAAAATGTTTGATTTAGCCTTATTTCCAGTTCCTCGTATGGTTGTGGGCTTAAGGTAGAATTCGGTATTCGACTATCTATAGAATCAAGTGTTATGTTTGATTAGCATGCACGCGCGGCTGCAGGGTTATATGAAGCTTCATGAATGTGTATGAATTGTAGCAGGCCAATGTGAGGAGGGATTAGCCACTCTTGAGGGAAAAGTAGAGGATGTATGCATATTCTAGATGTTAGGCCTTATGGTCGGGTAGTTTGTGATGACCCCTTGAGACAAATACGAGTATGTAAGGAAGGTAGTATAGGGCTGTACTACTAGAAGCACATGAACCGTATGTATAGCAAGGAATTCATGAACCCCAAGGGTTTAGTCTTTCCGTAATGATGTAATAATATGAATTGTAGCTTTTCTGATGTATTACGATTTATTTTCAGTATGCCAATCACTAGAGGTTTAGGATCAGGAGCGGGTGGCCTGGAGAGGCCAGGATTAACAGATGAAGATATTCGGGAGATGATCACCACTTAGGTGACCATGGAACTTAGGGAAGCGATCCTGGTGGGTATTGGGTCTGCTAAGTTCGCAATCATTAAACTCTTTGATGAGCGATATGCTGTCGTGACCGACGTTGCATCTATTACTACTGTGGGGGTTTAAAGGAGAGAGTCATTTCAGTACCCATACTTCACCAATATGAATCCCTCAGTGTTTGACAAGGTGAATGAACCGATTGTTGCTGTGAGGTGGTTAATTGATGTCTAGGGTTGTTTCTTAACATATTCATACCCGAAGGACCAGAAAGTCAGGTGCGTCTTGAACCTTCTTTGTCTAGGGGAAAAGGAGTGGTGGAGGCAAGTGACTAGAGCATATTCTCATGTAGAGACAAACGCAGTGACTTGGGAGCAGTTTTTTGAGATTTTTCATACTGAGTATGTGCTGCTAGTGGAGAGGGAGAGATTAACCTAGGAGTATATGTCACTGAAGCAGACGACATAATCGATGAAGGAGAACACCAAGATGTTTACAAAGAGAGCCTTTTTCTTCACATAGTATGTTGTTTCAGAGCAAGTCCAACGGTCCCGCTACTTGAGCATGCTCAAGACAGAGATCTATGAGTTTGTGTCGACCCAACGGTATGGTTCTCTTTCCAATTTGTAGTATTTTCCTTGGAAGAGAGAGATTGATATTAAGACCCAAAGGAGAGAAAGGAGACATACCCCAACTCTGTCACAACTCGCAGTGGAGTGGTTCAAGCCCGTGGAGTAACAATTTGGAGGACAGAGGGGTTGTACTTGTGGTAAGTGCGGGAAGGTGCATGAGGGATTATGTTGATTTTTTACCGGGTACCACAAATATGGCAAGGAAGGGAACTTTATGAGGTCGTTTCATCAGCAGGCTCCGCCAGTGGGCCCCAATATTTGTTATCATTGTGATTAATTGGTCCATGTGAATGCCTAATGTCCTTTGTTTGCTTCTATGCTTGCACATGCACTAGCCGTAGCTACTTTACAAATTATGGATAGACATCATGAGAGATCTGAGGCCCCAAAGGCTAAGGGTCATGCTTTTCAGCTCATAGCAAAGGAGGCTAGGGCGGCGCCTGACGTCGTTACTGTTGGATTAGGTGTCTAAGCCCATAACTATTATTGGTATGCATTCGACCCGAGAGTATAATGGTACATTTGTGTTGCATATCATCAGGACAATTTGTTAGGATGGACTTTTGAGAGAAGGCTATTTATGGTTTATTAATATATTATATGTTATAATATATTAATCTGAAATCATATGTTTTAATTAGTATTGATCAAGAATTAATTTCGAATTAATTTAGTGGTCAAAAGAGACTAATTAAATCTATGGGGACTAATTATGATAATTAGTTATATTTATATGGGATGGGCTTATGATC
The DNA here is from genome assembly GCF_002870075.4 of Lactuca sativa. NCBI lineage: Eukaryota > Viridiplantae > Streptophyta > Magnoliopsida > Asterales > Asteraceae > Lactuca > Lactuca sativa. Next base: position 177,542,545 of record NC_056627.2, on the reverse strand, counting down.
CATGTTGGACCAAGTGTATGTATGGATACAAAAAGAGTTGGGCCACATGAACGATGGATCATAAAACCCATGGGTATGGATTTGGGTTATATACATGACCCTAGAAATCCCACATATAAATAGATACTTCATTGCCCAAAATCGCCACTTGTATCATTTTAGAGTTCATGGTGTCTTTTGTGTGCATGGAATTCTCTCTCAAGTTCATCCTTTGTCCATGGTGTGTTGTGATTCCATTTGAGGCTTCCACACTATTGGGGCTAAGCTCTTTAAGGCCAAATACACCAAGAATTCAAGCTCCATCAAAAGGTATGTCATTCTAACTAGTATATTATATTTTTGTATGTTAAATGCATGCTAGTTGTAAGATTAATACCTTGGAAACCATTTGCATGTATAATTAGCGAAAACATAGATCCAAGGTATTTAGGGTTGTATGTGCACCATAGGATGTTGTAGTATACCAAAACCCAACAGTGGTATCAGAGCCATGGGTTGTTTTCAATTATACTTGATGCAAGTTGTTGTAAAAAACTGAAAAAAATCGAATTTGTTGTTGTCTGAATAGGAGACTCGACGAGTCCAGTTATGGACTCGACGAGTCCATGAACAAATTCATCCAACTCGTCGAGTTGGTTCATGCACTCGAGGAGTTGGACCCCCTGACAGCATATATTCGAGTTTTTTTTGGCCTGTTTTGGATTAGAATCATTACCACAAATTGTTTTTGTTCATAAAATTTGTTTTTTGATACTATGGTAATGTTTATTCTCAAACAAATAAAGGATAATAATCAAAGTTTCAAGTTTTATACATGTTTATATGATGTTTGAAAAATGTTGATTATGAATGTTCATGTTTATGAGTTTGTTTAGATTAATAGAAAAAATTATGAGATAGTTGTTTTCAATCCAAATTAATCTGGAATTTGGTAATAATATGTGTTTTTTTAAATGCTTTTAAAGTCTTCCATAACTTGTCTACAAGTTATGAAACTTGAAGAGTTTTTCCATTAAACCACTTTAAAACTCATAAGTTATGGAAACCATAAGTTTTTGAATTGTTCAAAACTTGTCCTCAAGTTTTGGAATTTGTAAAGTCAACCCCCCCCCCCCCCCCCCCCCATATACACTTTAATTCCAAACTCTAGAATTTTAAAAGTTGAAGTTCATACTTTATGGACTTCATTAAATTAATTAAAGTGTTTAATTAAAAGAGTTAATAATTCCATAAAGGCATAGTTTAAGTTTAATTAAATTAAGGGTATAGTTTAATTAATATATTAAACCACCAAGTATTTTAAATGTTTAAAATACACCCTTATACTATTATAATATTAATAGTTAATACTTACATATATATGTATGTATGTATGTATAAGAACAAAGCCAGTCTTACCGTTAGTAGGCCTCATTCACGAAGCCGGTCTATCAGGGGGGGGGGTATAAGGTTACTACCTATAAAATGACAGTTTAATGGGTGTCCACTCTCACCCACCGCTTCCTTGACTGGTGGAGGGTCGTTAGCCGAACGGGTTTGACAGGACTATAATTCTCCCTTCATTAAAAGTATTATTGATAAATACTAAGTAACTAAACCTTTTATAAATACCCAATCTTAGTTACTTAGGAAAATCTGAATTTGGTGCTAACCCATGAAATTCACACTTTGTACCATACCAAGTCGTTGGTGGAGCATGTGTGGGTAACCGACACAATAACTTGGACTAGTAAGGATAACAAAGGGCGACTTAATGTTTGTCATAGATCGGTGGAGTGTGTGTGGGTAACCGGCACATCGATCAGGTGATAATATTATGGGTACCAAGTGAATTTGCATGGTTATTCACACCTTTTTTTGTGATCCTCGGCATCCCAGTCACAAAATTTGAGAGGGCACACTCGAGATTGAAACATTCCATTGAAAAAGTTCAATGTATCTCAAAACATCTAGGAATTTCAAATCCAAGATACACCTAATAAAATTATTTCATTTTCATGGTGGAAATTGGTGAATCGTCATTCGCCTACCTTCAAATATCTTATAGCTTGGATTACGACATCCCTCTTCCAAGTTATAAAATATTGTGTTACGTCCTAGCCTTAATATTTCATATTGATTCTTATATTAAGGACTTAAAAATCAACTAACTTGAATATCTCCAATTATAGATGTCTGGTTCAGACAACTATGATCTTCCCAAATCTCTTGGAACTTGACTTCCTCCACCCTCCAGTTATTCTCCCTAACCCACAAGTTCAAAGTCACTCGAGCTCTATTGGCAAGCAAGGTCTATGTGTGATCACATCCTGGAGATGAAGTCACATATTGACAAGCCGGGAGAGTTGGGTGTCAAAGTCTTAAGAAAGTTGGATGTTCAATCACTTTCTAAGTCACATAGTGAGTTCCTTTTTGGACTACTATGAAACAGACTATGGCATGAACCTTTATGATTTTATCTATTTGCTTGGTGCTGCTGAATCAGAAATGATTTGAGGACGAGTAAAGCAAATTTGATTAGAAGATAAACTTCCCAAACCTTCTATTACCAAAGGATGGGGCATTGGTTGCGAAGCTGCCTAATTTACCTGAACAATCATAAGGTTGGTAAAGTCAAAAAGTTTGACTCTACTTCCGGTAAAGTGCACTATCTAACTCTATTAAGTTCCTATTTGAGATTCTTATACATGATGTGACCACATCACATTTTGATGTTTTGTAGAATCGAAGAAAGGAAGCCTAAAGGAACTATATGCTGATTCTGATCGCAAAGATGGATTTCGATCGCATGGTTTGGTGATCAGAATTGTGAGTTGTTGCTTAAGAGTTATGATATATTACTTAGGAATAGATAACAACAAACTTTTCATATGCATTTTCATTCTAAGGATAAGTTTTTCCGCAAGTTTTAAATAAAAGATAAGGTTTTATTTTAAATATCCTTACAATGGCAGTTGTGAAAAAAGGTTGTTTATATGATTCCATTGATAGCAATATTGGAAAATGGATTTGATTCTTTCGGATGTGGTAGTGTCAAAATTTACCAAATAAGGAAAGATTCTCATCACCCAAGTTTCAATTGGACCGACACTTGGAATCATACAAGTTGTATGATGAATGAGAATTTTCATCATTGGAAAATTAAGTCAAGTGAAAGGACTAAGGGATTGAGTACACATTCATGTGTACTGGTCAAGTCCACCACAAAGATCGATAAGACTATTTGTCATGATTTAATAAAGTTTAGTAAATATGGTTATACTTACAGGTTTAAGTATAATTCTGAAACATTGGAAAATATTCGATGTATGGCAGAACGAATGAGAAGAATCAAAGTAGGCAGAAAGATAAAAGTTTCTCAAATCTGAAAAGATGGGAGAGTACTTTACTATCTTGTTTGATGATCATCTTAATGATTAAGATACCATATCACAAATGATCCTCTAAGGACATCTTAGTGCTTTCTTATGGCTAAGAAGAGGAGTCATGAATTGTTGGAATGGTTAAATCAAGAAGACGAGTCATACTTCGTTCCAAAAGCAAAGTCATAGAGTCATACTCCAAGATTGTAACTTGAGTGACACATCTTAAAAAAGGTTTATTAACACTAGTCAAATGTAAGAGTAAAATGTTTTCTACTCTTGTACATTTGAAATTGGTAAGTTGTGATGTTTTGGATAAAACAGAGACCAACTTAGGCCAATTGTGTGAAGTGTTAATCTTGATAAGATTCCGCACTATCCCTTGAATATTTATTTTGTCAAGGAATGGTTCTTGACAAGAGAGTCTTATATGTCAAGTGGACAGTGGGAGTCTTCAAAGGTCTTGAAAGTTTTAAGAACTAATGAAGGATAAAACCTATAGTTCTTCACTAGCACACGACTTGAGGTTTATAACCTATCGTGTTGATATTTCTATTCCCATAACTACATGGAAGAAATGGCAGGCCCTTGGGATACCAGGTGGCAAGAAGTTAAGACTGCACAAGTTTAATCCATATGAATTTGGAAGTATCACTAACCTTGTCTTGTGATTATGGTTTTGACAAAATTCATATGGATAGGAACTCATACACCATAAAATCAAAGTGTCATAAGGTTTCTCTCCGATTCATGAAAATGATGGTGAGGAAACGCTTTCACTAAGTAGATTTTTAGTAGATAGCAGTTGTGACATTTGCATTCTCAAAGTCGTTAGTGGAGCGTGTGTGGGTAACCGGCACACTAACATAGACTTGTGAGAAATGGCAAAGGTCTAAACAATTGTGACTATGATTACGGTATCCCTTTTCATAGTTCTATAAAATTGTTTAGACACACATGTAAGCTATCTAAGGAAATGTGTATGATTTTGATAAAGTTTTATCGAAACATCTTGTATCAGAAATCTGAACTTTGATAACAAAGTCAATAAAGTATTGATTTCTAGAAGTCCAACTGTTGTCTGATTACATGTCAAAGTTAGTGGGAGCATACGTGTTATGTTAATAGTCATCATGTTAGTGGGAGCATGATTATTATGTTAAGTGTTAATTATAGAAAACAAAATGGTTTCAATTGGGAAAAGTTGTTTTGCTATAATTAAGGGAGAGGAAATTATACTTCATTTCAATTCTAAAAGCTTAGATTGAGATTTTGATCATCTTTAGTTAGGGATATATGTATATATATATATATATATATATATATATATATATATATATATATGAATTTTGTGTTGGAATGGTTCAACATAAGGAAATTCTATATATATTGCGTTTTCAAAATTCGATTATGATTATGACATCCCTCTTCATAGTCAAATTTTGAGAACATGGCAAATAAAAATATTGTAGCAAAAGATTGGTCTAGTATCATGTCTTTATGTGAGACATCATGAATCGTGTCCCATATGCTTCAGATATAGAATTGATTGCATGTGCTATAATATTTATCCTTTCTAAATTTTTTGAATACCTAAGGCATTAAGATCTATAGTTGGATATGACTAAAATGATTTAACAATTGTCGAGGATAATCTAAGGTTTACGAAAGATTGGTTGCTCAGGAATAGTTGGAAGTACAATGTTAATTTTTGGAGAGGACGATAATTGACATATTCTGAAAAGAGGCAACTCTTGTTCAGAAGTGGCGGTCAAAATGAGAATATGGAAATATTCCCAAAGGTAGAAGTTGTTCATTCAATCTGTGTTAGATGAGACAGCTTAATGCAAGAAGGATGTTCAATGTAATGTACTTTGAATTTGAGACTTCGTTTCCATGGAATTGATTTCCATTTGAATGCTCTGTAATGTATGTTGACAAGTCTTTGTGACTTTGTGCATAGTCATTACGAGAGGATCAATGCATATAAGTTTAGAATCTAACGAATTTCGTTAAATGGTAGGAATTTTGAATTCTTACATTTACGATAAAGATTTGGGAATGTGAAATGAGCATCATTTGAATCATGTTCAATTGATCTATTTCACAAAGTAAAGATCATAGATAAACATAGTGTGCATACGTGTTGTATGGCATGACTAGTTTTTAGAAAACATAGTTTACATGCTTGGAGCATGGGACAACTATTGTTTTAATTCAAGTATAAAGTTGATTATTTGAAACATTATACAATGAATAATGAGTAATCAATATGGTGTTTAAATAAAAGGTGTTTTATTTACTCTCAAAGGTGGTTGGGACCATAGAGGATTAGTATTATTCTTGTGTTTCACTTTTCATGTTTTGACTTCCAGAATAACTAGGTTATTCTTTTCGAATGACTAAGTTATTCAAACCATGAACAGTCGATAATACGTTGGAAGTAGGTATTAAGGCAAGACTGTCATGAATCGGGTTTGTAGATGTCCAAGGTAGGGGACATAGTAAGAGTTACTACAACATTCATGAGTACTCCTGGAATAGGGATTCGAGTATTGGATTCAACCCAAGCTCATTTGAATCACTTCATGGATTTTATCACGAGTGATCATGAGACAATAATATCATATATTCTTCAAACCTAGAGATATGAGTTGTTACTATGAGTTGGTTGTAAATTGATTGCATGAAATCGCATGCGGTAACTTGATGTTATAAAACGTGCCTTGTGTATGATTCAACAAGTAGTAGAACAAGCCATATGAGTTGGTGTTTATCCATTCCTTTTACCTTCGGGATAAAAACGATATCTGTGGGCCCCTCGATGATTTGGTGATGACAAAATGTAAGTGCTCGGCCGGGCCTGGACTGAATTGATTTGTTCAATTAGTCAGTCGTCATAAATCGGAAATCGGGAAACAACAAATGGACAGAGAGAATGATTATAATCCATGTCTCAGTCCATATGATATCTAGAATGGAGGAATATATGATCCCTTATCTAATGGACATGTCATTTGATTTGTTTAGAGTTTGACAGCGGCTTTAAGAGCTACGATTGATAGTCAGGATCTTGGAGTCATACATGAATAATAGGTTTAGACTTATCCAAGTGGGAGACTGATGGATTAGGTGTCTAAGCCCATAACTATTATTGGTATGTATTCGACCCGAGAGTAGCATGGTCCATTTGGGTTGCATATCATCAGGACAATTTGTTACGATGGACTTTTGAGAGAAGGTTATTTATGGTTTGTTAATATATTATATGTTATAATATATTAATATGACATCATATGTTTTAATTAGTATTGATCAATACTTAATTTCGAATTAATTTAGTGGTCAAAAGAGACTAATTAAATCTATCGGGACTAATTATGATAATTAGTTATATTTATATGGGTTGGGCTTATGATCCATGTTGGACCAAGTTTATGTATGGATACAAAAAGAGTTGGGCCACATGAACCATGGATCATAAAACCCATGGGTATGGATTTGGGTTATATCCACGACCCTAGAAATCCCACATATAAATAGATACTTCATTGCCCAAAATCGCCACTTGTATCTTTTTAGAGTTCATGGTGTCTTTTGTGTGCATGGAATTGTCTCTCAAGTTCATCCTTTGTCCATGGCGTGTTGTGATTCCATTTGAGGATTCCACACTATTGGGGCTAAGCTCTTTAAGGCCAAATACACCAAGAATTCAAGCTCCATCAAAAGGTATGTCATTCTAACTAGTATATTATATTTTTTTATGTTAAATGCATGCTAGTTGTAAGATTAATACCTTGGAAACCATTTGCATGTATAATTAGCGAAAACATAGATATAAGGTCTTTAGGGTTGTATGTGCACCATAGGATGTTGTAGTATACCAAAACCCAACAATTACTTGTATGATCTCATTTATAATTCTGTCAAGATATTTTATTGTATACTATAATTGTATTTTTGGTAGGTACTTTCTTAGTGAATTTGTTGCCTTATCTTGTGCTTTTTGACTCAGGTGTGAGTCGGTCTTTATGTCTCAATCCTTCAGCAAGAGTTTCGACATGATACGCAGAGACTTGGAGTGTCTGTTGCGAGTTTCCATTGCCAACGAAAACATGATTTTTACGATGACCATTTTTCAAAATTGTACCTTGGAGATATTTGGGGTGTCTTATCAAATCGACTTGGCTCTCATCCTTTGGGTATGTGTGTGTGGTTATAAGGATGGAGTGGTTGAACATATTCGGAGCTATGATCGATTGTGGGGGATAGTGGGTGGTAGTTTGAACCCCATGTGGGGGAGAAATAATTATTTATGGCAAGGGTACCTAGGTTGGTTCGACCTTTTGTTTAGCTGTCAGGGTTCGACAGTATCTTCAACATGTATGTATGGGTTACATCACTTATGTGATAGAAACTCGGTTTGAGAAGGGGATTTTGGTTTTTGATGTGCTTGTGGTCAATCACTTTCAAGATGTATTTCCGGAGGATTTACATGGCATGCCTCTCGTGAGGCAGGTGGAGTTTAGGATCGATCTAATCCTTGGTGCAATGCCAAGTGCTAAGGCTTTGTATCTCGTTATTTTCATTATTGGAGATTTGTTAAGCACTTCTCTAAGATTGTTGCTCCTCTAACCCACATGGTGAAAAGAGGTGTGGATTTCTTTTAGGGGCCTGATCAGCAGGCCACATTTGAGACTCTAAGGAGGAAGTTGTGTGAGGCCCCAGTGTTGAACCTTCTTGAGGGTTTTGAGGAATCTGTAGTATTTTGTGATGCATTGATCATAGGTTTAGGGGAACTTCTAATTCGGAGAGGTAGAGTCATTGTTGATGCATCCAGACAGTTAAAGCCTCATTAGGCTAGGATTTGACATATGACTTGGAGTTGGGGGATACGGTCATTTCTGTAAAGATTTGATGACATTACCTTTATGGAGATTGATGTACCATCCACACAGATCACAACATGGTAATGAGGATTTCCATGACGTTATAGGTCTTCAAGAATTCTGCAACTCATTAAATGAACAAATTAAAAACTTTGTTACCTATGAACAATATTGTCAACATGCAATACTAGCTTAATGATTATGCTCCCTCTAGCTTTGACATGTACTAAGAAAACAACTGGACTTCCATAAATCAGTACTCCTAACATTCTTACTGATGTATAGTTTTCTGTTATGCGAAGCTTCGATAAGTCCTCAACTAGACTTCTTAAGCTTATACACCTTTATTGGATAACATATGTATGTCTTTCAACTCTTTCAAAACTTGTAGATATATGTCTTGAAGGATCAAAGAATTTCTTGCCATTCTTCATAATTCGAAATATGAGGAGTGTTGTAATCATATTGTGCATTTGAGAATGCAGCTGATACAATCAATATCCATTTTGATCTTTATCAGATATTTAAAATCTACTAGCAAAAGTATTTCCTCATAATCACTCTCATGAATTATAGTGAATCTTTTCCATAAAGATTTCAATGGTTCATACATTCCCATCCATGTGAATCTATCATTTCTAACCTACAATCACAAGACAAGGTGTATGACAAAACTAAATTCAAATTTAGCTTCATTCATGGACTAAAATTTTTTATTTCCAAATTTCTTGCCCTTTGGTAGCACAAGAATCTACCAATGCTTCCATGTTGTTAGCAGCTCACCCATTTTGATCAATGTACTTTCACTGAAAAACTAGCATTTCCATTTGTAGTTAAATGAAAACATAGAACTCATAAGCAGTGCCAACTCAACTTGAAGTGTATAGAAATAAGATTGTGTCAACCAATCACGATAGATATGAACCTCGGGTCGCGTGCTAGTGATAAGTAAAAGGTTTGTTGCCGATTAACTCTTGAAACTCTCAAAATCAATACGACTCCTATTGACTTCTTAACGTATGAATTTTTTCTTAAGGAACATTCCCTGACGAGCTAAAACAAATAGTCAAAAATTTGTGTGGATTCTTGATAAGAAAACACTTCATTGAATAAGCCTCAGTTTATCATTTATTTCTCTATTAACGAAACATCACAACTGCAATTCTATATGTGCTAGAGTAATAAAACATTTTATTCCACAAATTTTGAGGTGTTTTCAACCTTCTTAGTTTGATATGAATTTCAACATATGATTCGTAGTTACTAGAGCATGGATCTAAAACTTGATTGGAACAAAATAAGACTCATCTATGATCAAACCATTTCCATCAATGTTCGATTTGTCTTCTTAGTCATAAAATTGCACTATGATTCTCTTGGAGGAGACAATTGTGATACTAAATCATTCTCCTTTCTTTTCAGATTAGAGAATCGTGTATCTTTCTACCTAATAGATTCTTCTTAATCCTTCTGCTACACTATTTACCTTTTTTAAAGTATCATAATTATGCTTAATATTATCAGCACAACCATATTTTCGGAAACATTAGTAACTCATGGCGAATAGAGTTATCGTCCTTTGTGGTGGATCTAAATAATCTATATCTACATATAGTAGATCCATTACTCCTTCACTTGACGCATATAAACATATAATCAATGTATTATTCATAAGTTTCCAATAAACAAGATTCTCATATACTATACAATGCAAATTCTACAATACCAAGTATCTGTCTAGTTGGTGATGCGATTTTCTTTTCACTTGGTCAATTATCATAATATTATTGAGTTTTGAGCATACTAACACTCCTATGGTGTACATGCAACGCTATAAGCCTTGGATCTATGTTTTCTCGAAAATACATGCAAATTTGATTTCCAAGGTTTACAACCTAACTAGCATGTTATGGGGTACTTGTAATACAAAACTTGAAGTAAAGTAATATACCTTTCTTTTGTGGTTGATTGCTTGGAGTTTTAGAGCCAAAAACCAATAGTGTGGATGCCTCAAGTGGTGTCACAAATCACCCAAAACAACTTGGAAATACTTGAGAGAATTTAATGCTTGCTAGAATTGGCCCACCCTTGTTTCTCACACACACTAGTGCCAATTCCAGAACCAACGACCTCTTTATATACTGTGGAGGATTAGGGTTACACCCTAACACCCATGACTCTTCATTTACCTAGGATCCATGGGTTAATAGCTCCATGGACTATCCATGGACTTCCATATACTCTTATCCCATCCTAAATAAATCTTAGCCCAATCCATATATATGTAAGAGTCCATATTTAATTAGCCTCTTTTGATCATTATATTAATTCCAAAATTAATTCTTGATCAACACTAATTAAATAACATGATTTCATATTAATATATTATGACTCATAATATATTAATATATCATAAACATTTTATTCTCAAAAATATATCCAAACAAATTGTTAGGTGAAGTGCAACCCAAATGGACCATGCCGGCTCGGATCAAGTTCATACCAAATATAGTTACGAAATTAGACAACTTATCCAACACATCAATAAGGTCCTAACCGGGCCTGATATATAATTCAAAACCAAATCATCGAGGGACCCAGATATCGCTTCTATTGCTAGAAGGAACAGATAAATTTTGACGTATACGCTTCTACTAACTACCAATTGAATTATGCACAAAAGCATGTTTTATGACATCAAGTTATTCATGTATTTTCGTACAATCAATGGATAACCAACTCATAGTAAACGACTTATATCTCTAGGTTTGAAGATATATATATGATATTACAATCTCATGATCATTCGAGCTAAATTCCATGAAGTGATACAAGTGAGCGTGGGTTTAACCCAATACTCAGAACTTATGAGCACTCATGATTGTTGTAGCAACCATTGCTATGTCTAATATACCTTAGACAAATCTTACAAGCTAGATTCATGACAGTCTTAATTTAATACCTACTTCCAACATATGTCCGACTGTGGACAGTTTGAATAAAATAATTATTCTAGAAGTAAAAACATGAAAAATTGAAACAATAGTAAACGATCAACATAGGATAGTAACACTTTACTCATAAATAAATAACAACTTTTATTTAATCATCAAATGTTAATTACAGTTTACAAGTTTTAGAAAACTATCAAATTATTAAAACTAATATCATCTCTCAGCCCGATGCTTCTCGCATGCTGTGAATGCTTAACCCTAGTCAGTCCCTTCGTGAAGGGATCTGCATGATTCTGTTCCGATGATACCCTATTTGCCACGAGGAGTCCTTCTTCTATTTTGTGTCTTATGAAGTGATATTTTTTGTCAATGTGTCTGGATTTGCCATGATCTCTTGGTTCCTTGGCTAAGACAACTGCACTATTGCTGTCAAAAAAAAATCTCCATAGGCTCATGTATAGCTGGTACAACTCTAAGATCTCTAATGAATTTCTTCAACCATGTCGCCTCCTTTGACACTTCACTTGCTGCTATGTATTCTGATTCACAAGTAGAATCAGCTAATCTCTCCTGCTTGTAACTTTTCCATGTAATTGCTCCTCTATTTAGGGTAAAGACCCAGCCTGAATGAGAACGAAAATTATCCATATCAGTCTGAAAGCTAGCATCATTATACCCTGCTACTCTCAAATCATCACTCCCACCAAGTGTAAGAACCTGGTCCTTAGTCCTCCGTAGGTACTTGATAATGTTCTTTACTGTAGTCCAGTGAGCCTTGCAAGGGTTTCCCTGATATCTGCTGACCATTCTCAAAGCAAAGGCCATATCAGGGCGAGTACAAGTCATAGCAAACATGATCAAGCCAACAACGGAAGCATGGTAACCGACTCATCTCCGCTATATCATCCTCTGTACTCGGACTCTGAGTTTTACTCAGTCTGCCATTGTGATGGATCGATAAGTCTCCTTTCTTGGAATTCTCCACATTGAACCTTTTCAACACCTTATCCAAGTAGGTACTATGACTAAGTCCAATTAGTATTTTACTCATGTCTCTCAATATCCGTATCCCTAGGATATAGGTAGCTTCTCCAAGGTCCTTCATAGCGAAACACTTCCCAAGCCAGGACTTAACCTCCTGCAAAGTTGCAATGTCATTTCATATGAGTAGTATGTCATCCACATACAGTACCAAAAAACTAACTATATACTCTCACAAGCCCTAACATATACACATGACTCATCCTCGCACCTCGAAAAGCTAAACTCTTTGACTTTCTCATCGAAGCAAAGATTCCATCTGCGAGATGCTTTTTTCAATCGATAAATGGATTTCTCAAGCTTACACACCCTTTTAGGGTACTCTGCATCGACAAAACCCTCCAGCTGATCCATGTAAACATCCTCAACCAACTTTCAATTAAGGAAAGTGGTTTTGACATCCATTTTCCATATTTCATAATCACGAAATGCAACTATGGCTAGCAGAACCCTAATAGATTTAGTCCTCGCTACTGGTGAGAAGGTCTCCTTATAGTCAACTCCTGGAGTTTGAGTAAAGCGCTTCGCCACTAGTTTCTCTTTGTAAGTGTACACCTTCCCATCTTTGCCGGTCTTCTTCTTGAAGATTGATTTGCCCCCAACTGTCTTATGACCTGGTACATTGTCAACCAACTTCCAAACTTGATTGTCATACATGGACGGAATATCGATGTCCATAGCCTCCTTCCATTTAGCAAACTCAGGGCCTACCATGGCTTCCTTGTAATTATTAGGTTAATCCAAATCTATCAGTTTATTGTGACTGATAAATGTATCATCTTCAGTAGTGATGTGATAACCATAATAAAAGTTACATGTGCTCCTAACTCTAGTGGAATGCCTTGAAGGTACGGACTCATCTATCGGCCCAATAGGAGTTTCCTCCTCAGGTTGGTCACTAGTGTTTGAGGTTCCTTCACCACTTGACTCTTGAAGCTCTTCAAGGTAAATTTGCCTCCCACTGTCTCCTTTGCTTCTAAATTCTCTCTCATGAAAAACTCCTCTCCTTGCCACAAAGACCATATTCTCACTAGGTGTGTAGAAAAGATAGCGCAAGGATTTCTGTGGGTAGCCGATGAAAATACACCTCTCGCTTCGAGGTTCGAGCTTGTCGTGAGACTCGCGCCTCACGAAAGCCTCACAACCCCAAATCTTGATGTCGTCCAAATTGGGAACTTTTTTCGGTCCACATCTCATGAAGTGTTTTGGCAACCTTCTATGGAGGGATTAGATTAAGGATATGGGCGGTAGTCTCTAAGGCAAACCCCCGGAATGAGATCAGTAACGAAGCTCGACTCATCATGGAACGAACCATATCCAACAAGGTTCGATTGCGCCTCTCAGCCAATCCAACATTCCTTAAGATAGTCAAAGATCTCAATACAAAGATACTCTCCTCCCTGATCGGATCAGAGCATCTTGATCTTCCTGCCCAGTTGATTCTCCACTTCCTACTTAAAGTCTTTGAATTTTTCAATGGTTTCTGACTTATGCTTGATTAAGTAGATATATCCATATCTACTATAAGCATCAGTAAAAGTCACATAATAGCGATTAGCATCCCTTGTGGCGGTTTTGAAGGGTCCACACACATCTGTGTGTATGAGGTCCAACAAACCTTCACCCCTCTCAAAAGATCCAGTGAAGGGTGACTTTTTCATTTTTCCAAGTAAACTAGACTCGCAACTATCATCTGATTTTAGGTCAAATGATTCCAAAACTCCAGCCTTTTGGAGTTCGCCTATGAACTTGTTGTTGACATGTCCAAGACAACAATGCCACAAGGATGCTTTATCCAAGGTGATCGAAGAATCAATATGAAATACATTATTCCCTAAGTTGTCTACAATCAACATAGTTTCATATACACCATCACAAGGTAATGTTTTAAAATAAAACACATCATTATAAAAAGCATCAATAGCACCAATTTTATTATCAAATGAAAAGGTGAATCCTTGGATGTACAAACTATGAAATGAAATAATATTTCTCGCCATTTCTGATGAGTAACAACAATTATTCAAATCTAAAGTTAACCCATTATTAAGCAATAAAGAATAAACTCCAATCTTGGTCACAATTGATGCTTTACTATTGCCCATGATTAAGTTTATCTTCCCGTGCTCCACTTCTTCACTACTTCTTAGGCCCTTCAAATTAGTACAAATGTGAATTCCAAAACCTGTATCGAGCACCCAAGAGTTATTATGCAATTAGTTTTTAGACAATATGGTATAAATACCTGCATCGGTGGGTTTAACTTTCCCATTGTTAACATCCTGCAAGTACTTAGGGCAGTTTCACTTCTAGTGTCCCTTTTCATGGCAGTAGAAGCATTGTGCTTCCTTTGGGTTTGAAGAAGGAGGAATGGAACCTTTCTTGGTCTCACTTGAATAGGAGCCATCAAGGGACTTTCCCTTGGTACCCTTCAAAGGGGTCTTCCTCTTCTTCCCATTTCCCTGCCCAATTGCCAGAACAGGGGCTGCTGCAGGAGTAGGGGTAGAAGTAACAACCGACTTACCTTTAAGGCCACTTTCAGCGGTCCTTAAAAGTCGTTGAAGCTTGATAAGTGTAACTTTATCCTTTTTCATATAATAAGTCATACGAAACTGATCATAACTTGGAGGTAAGGAATGGAGAATGATATCAATCACCATGTCCTCAAGGACGTCCACATTAAGCTTCAGCAACCGGTCCACGAACCATTGCATTTTCCGCAAGTGACCGGTGATGGTGTAACACTCGTGTTTCTAGCCTAGGCATTTATATTGAGTTGATAGTCTAGGTTAACCTTTGTAACTCATTTTGAAGAAATGAAAAGGAATTATGTGAATATTATGTGAATTATGTGTTTTATGCTTAATTATTAGGGCTTAATTAATTAAGAATAAAAGTAAGCATCAAAATTAAAGTGTAATATAAGCGCGATATCTTTACATAAAGTTGTAGTGGTCGAAACAAGGATTTCGGGGATATAAAGAATACCAAAATCCGAGTTATAACGAAGAAGTTATGACCTGTCGAAGTTTCGCGACAAAACCGGCACGGTGCTGAATGTCGTAAAAAGTGAGTTTTCGATAAACTACTTTTTAGCCTTAGTAATCTAAATGAAAGTCGTAGTATTTGTTAAACCAAGAAGTTCGATAAAAAGAATGCCCAAATCTGCCTTCGTATGAGGAAGTTATGATTTTTCGAAGTTTCAGCTTAGCAGTAGACAGCTAAAAACTCGAATTTTAGATCGAGCGATTTTTAGCCGACACAACCTAAACGAGAATCGAAGATCTCGTCATTAGGAGGACAACGGTAAAAAGTCTGACGAAAATGGACGTCGGATGAAGAAGTTATGAATTCTTAACGGATTTCCTGTCCCGGTCTGTTAAAAATAATAATAAAAAAATTAAAGTCAAAATTAGCCGACGAAGTCTGAACGGAAGTTGTAGAGCGTAGAGTGCCATGTGTCCTGCTGAGTCACCAAGCTGCTGAGTCATTGAGCTGTTGAGTCATGCGAAGCCACGCGTCGGATCCTGATTCGACCGAGGAGTAGGCCCAATCCGAAGCAGCCAGCTCTCCGGCCGAAGCTTTGCCCTGCTGCCGCGTGTTCCGAGCCTCGCATAGCCTAGCTCCATGTAACAACCCGAAGTTGTCCATCGCCGAAATCCGTTCCGCGCGTAAAAATCCGCTTTTATCGATTCGTTCCGCTTTCGTTTTTGGACTAAGTTATATAAACTATAAGTTTATTTTAATCTCGTAAGTGTTCAAATCCATTTAAAACTCATAAAAATGGCCCAAAATCATTAACTTGAAATTTTTAAATTCTATCCCGTCGGGTAACGGCAACTTAATCGGATGCGACCAAAAACCCCGTTTAATGCCGGTCTCAGGTAAAATTCCATCGTGTCCAAGTTTTTGGACCTACTTAAACGTGTTTAAACATTCATTTGAAGCTTTTGCTTCCTCTCTCTACTCTCTCTCTAACCTCTCTCCTAAATCCAAGTTTAAGGGTCCAAATCTCAAATTTAAGGCTTCTAATCACCAAGGTACCTTCCCTAACTTGTTATGCAACCTCTCTAGCCTTCAAATTCGAGTTCAAATCATGGAATAGGACCACATTCATGAGTTTACGGCCCTAGAACAGTCCTAGGCCATGAACTCACATAAAATGGGTTTTGGAGCCCAAAAACCCTTCCAATCGACCTTTGGAGCTTATATATCGCTTAATGGCTTAATGGACCGAACTTAGAACACCTTGAACTTAATTTTTGGAGAGTAAACATGAGTTTACTGCCCAAGATAATGCTTGGGCCGTAAACTCCATATCATGGAGAGTAAACACGTTTTAAAGGGGTTTTAAAGCCCTTAAACCCTTCCAAAACACCAATAAGGCTTAGATACGACTTGTAGAATTATGGAATTAGCCTTGGAACACATTGAACATCAATTTAGAGGAGTAAACTTGAGTTTACTACCCAAGAACAAGCTTGGGCCGTAAACTCATTAAAATGGGGAGGAAACTCCTCTAAATGTGTTAAAATGCCACTTTAACACACCTAAAGCCTTGGGATAAATTCTAGAAGTGTTTACAAACAAGTATTGGACCTTAAAACATATAAAATCACCCTTTCATAGGAGTTCACGGCCATGAGGGTGTTCATGCGCCGTAAACTCCTAAAAACATGCCAAAAGTCCCTCAAAAATCCATATAAGGCTTAGGAAAAATCATTAGAATCACATGTGATTGATTTAGGACCAAAACATCAAGGATCTTGTGTGAGGGGGGAGTTTACGACCGTAAACTCCAATAAATGGTCCCTTTGTGAGTTTTAATCCATTCCAAAGCCAAAAATCCAAGTCTAGCAATAAATGCACCCAAAATCACCCTCCATGAGTTCACGGCCGTGAACTCATGTGAATGGGGTGTTTAGGGCAGTAAACTCCTTTAGGAGTTTACTCTTGAAGAGTAAACTCCATTCCCTAGTCATACAAGTCCTTAAATGCCACCCAGGTCCTTCCAAACACTCAAAATGGGGTGTTTCCACAACTAGAAGTGTATGTCGTTGGCAAATAAATTAATCAAGTACTAATTAAATACAAATATGTATCATTTCATAATCCATAGGAAACTTGTTTGTTCGCGAACCCAGAACTGACGTTTAGGATCCAATCTGACGTGTTTCTCAACCGGTGAGTTCATACCCCTACCCTTTTTCGTGTGTTTTTCGAATGGTTTTCAACATTTTCAGGGAGAGAATACAAGCAACAGTACAAGAAATCTTGTACTTAAACACATTTTCATTTCAAATGTTTTATTTCATGTATGATTTTAATAATGAAAATTGTGATAACTAATGGTTCGAATTGCAGGTTAAATAGTTAGACTAAACATAGATTTCTTTTAAAAGTGTTATAACTATATTTTCTTTCAATAAGAAATCATAGTAATCATAACTAAAATTAATACTAAACGAATGCGAATACGATTATAAGTAATAGAATAGAACGAATACGAATATAACTATTAGGTTAGTACGAATACGAATGTGAATACGAATATAACTAATAGGATAGAACGAATACGAATATATAACTATTAGGTTAGTACGAATATGAATGCGAATACGAATATAACTAATAGGATAGAACGAATACGAATATAACTATTAGGTTAGTACGAATACGAATGCGAATCCGAATATAACTAATAGGATAGAACGAATACGAATACGAATCTAACCAATAGCATAGTACGAATACGAATAGAAATAGGAATACGAATGCGAATTAACGCCTTCGGATGACACCAAGATTTCGAACATACAGCTAGTGTACCCCTTGAGTGTCACCAGAGTTTCGAATTAAATACGAAAATATGCCTTTGGACCTCTTCTGAGTTTCGAATATATCCGCCTCAAAATGTCGACAGAGCTTCGATTATACAACTAATGTACTCTTTTGGAACTCAACAAAACTTCAAAAATACTATAATGTACGCTTCTGTGTGATTCCAAATATTCGAAAATACAACTAAGTTAGTAGATAATAGTCATTCGAATGTAGAATAACTAAGGGTTTAGAATACTCAACTAATACTATACACCTAGTAATTACTAGTACTTTGAAATCAAACCTAAACCAACTCAACACAGAGGAAAATATGGGATTTTCCTGGGATAACATAACAACCAGTAACGAACTTAGATACAAATAGGCAACTCAACACATAGGAAAATATGGGATTTTCCTGGGTAGCACATCAACTCATAAACGGATAAAGTAACAAAGGAAACTCGATCTTTTCAACATTAAACCGCTTATGAACTCACCAGCTTTATGCTGATTTTCAAACCGCTTGTATTCTCAGGTTAGCGTTAGACAGGTACACCGCCACCTTTTGGAGAAGACGGAGCGTTCCGAGGACTCGTCTTTACTTTTTTTTATATGACATATGTAAAACACTTGTACAACTTTACTTTCAAACAGATGTAATCAATATTATGTAATGTAATGTTTTGTGATTACTGCTTTACTATGTGCATTGGATTTGATACTCAACGTGGAGTCAACCCTGGAAATGTTTCCGCCTTTGGTTTTCGGGGTGTGATAGATTGGTATCAGAGCCCTTGTTTATAGTGAACTGGTATACCAAAGCTTACATGGTATAAGACTATAAACATTAAAGGGCCTAAGTGCTCTGGACTAAAAGTATACCCTACGAATATAAGTATTTTCTAAAGTATACAAGTATACCGACCGTCGATATCCGTAACTACAAGTAGAACAAAATATAAGTAAATGGGTGTTGTACGCTGCGGTTAAACCTGGGCAGTTATGTAGTCGTGTCTAGGATCAATATAGCTTGGCCAACTATATTCATTCGAGACGCGGCCAACATGTGCTTGGGAGTGACTGTGGTACGCAGCATACGTAAAACTTACCTAATATCCCAAACAATGAGTCGTCGCTGCAGCAAACCATGAAATACTATGAGAGTATTTCTCGAACCGATCCTTCGTAGAAATCCTCGTATACATGTTGTTCCTTGATCATTCCTCTAGCGATAAAATTTTCTACCTTGATCACATTTTTTTGCTTTATCGCTTAATATAATGTTATATCTGTCTCGATGAGATATCCCCTGATCCATATCTCTTGATTCAATTCGGAGGACTTATGATCCTCTCTTTCCTGATCTTTTTAGATCAAGATGCCTCCGAGGAAAAGACCCAGCTCAAAGAACACCAACAACCCTCCGTCGCCACCACCTCCTCTTCAAATCAATCTAGAAACAATTCAGGTAACCATTTCTGCCACCATATCAGCTCTCCTACCTCAGCTAAACCCTAATGGTTCAGGAGGTGGTTCCCAAAACCAAAACCAAGAAGGTAATCAGGGACACCGGAAGGAGTGTTCCTATAAAGACTTCATGAACGCAAAACCGACATTCTTCGATGGCACAGGGGGTGTCATTGCTCTAACTCGGTGGTTAGAGAAAATAGAATCTATCTTCGAGATTTTCGCCTGTTCGGAATCTGATAAGGTGAAATTTGCCGCCTGTACGCTCACCGATAAGGCTTTGACTTGGTGGAACGGCCGAGTCAAATCCCTGATTTTACCTGTAGCCAATGCTATGGGATGGGAAGTTATGAAGGAACTACTACGTGCGGAGTATTGCCCTCGGGGTGAAATCCAGAAGCTGGAACATGAGCTATGGAACCTGAAGATGAAAGGTTCCGATATCACCTCTTACACTTCAAGGTTTGATGATTTGGCACTTCTTTGTCCGGGAATGGTTACCCCGGAAAGCAAAAAGGTAGAAAGGTTCATATGAGGATTAACTCAACCAACCAAAGGGAATGTTATAGCAGCAAAGCCAGATACCTATGACATCGCCAAGTGTCTGGCTCAAACTTTGATCGATCACAATGATGATCAAGAGGAAGCAGGCACCACTCCCGAGCTAACAGAAAAGAGTGGCGAGAAAAGAAAGTTTTAGAGAAAGAAGAAGAAGAGTCAGCCTTCCCCAGAACCCTCGAAGAAATAGCAAATAGTGGCAGTCCATGCTGCCACTATTCCTGCTGCTGTTTCTGTTGTCAATTCCACATCCCAAGTACCTGTCACCAGATATGCCGGTATCCTCCCGTGGTGTGATCGATGTAACTACCACCATCGCATCCCCGGCCCTTGTCGTGCAAAGTTCTGTAGAAGTTGTGGCCAGGAAGGTCACCTTGCACGAACCTGCAAAACCCCAACCCCGTCAACTAGTCAAGCTTCCGGAGCTGGTATCGGTCAAACCTGCTACAGCTGTGGAGAGGTTGGACACTATACGCGAAACTATCCAAAGACAGTAACGTCTGGCAACACCGGGAGAGTCCTAACTATGGGGCAAGAAAGGACAGCCGCCGATCCCACCGTTGCCACAGGTATACTTCTTCTTGATAAATCTTGTACCTGTGATCCTTTTTGATTCTAATGCTGAAAGAATTTGCTAACCATTCATTCAAAATATCTTTCTAAACTAAATCCTTTGTTAGTAATCGAAACGTGCACCATCGAGATGACCAACCAGTGAGAAAGAGAATGTTAACGTCATACCTATCGATCGTATCCTCAATCCGGATAATTATTCCTTTCCATTCGATCTAATGATAAACTTTTCATGAAAAACTTTGATGCAAACTCGGCATGGAATGCTTTAGAAAAGCGAAATACTTCCCTCATGGTACATTAGACCCTTCACGACCCTTGTGAAATCGATTCTGTAACCTTCAAACTTCGATTACCCTCGGAACTTAGTAAAACCCATCTGATACTTCACGTCTCCTTCATTGAGAAGTATCTACCCAACGAATCCAAAATGTGTCCCGATAGTGAGGGTTCGCTGGAACGTCAAGCAGAGACCCGATGCCACTTGGGAGCGTGAATACCCGGATCAGCTGATCCACCCGCATCTCTTTTCATTTCATGAGCTGTATCATAACCTTTGAATTTCGGGACGAAATTCCCTCTAACGGGGGGATAATGTAACAACCCGAAGTTGTCCATCGCCGAAATCCGTTCCGCGCGTAAAAATCTGCCTTTATCGATTCGTTCTGCTTTCGTTTTTGGACTAAGATATATAAACTATAAGTTTATTTGAATCTCGTAAGTGTTCAAATCCATTTAAAACTCATAAAAATGGCCCAAAATCATTAACTTGAAATTTCTAAATTCTATCCTGTCGGGTAACGACAACTAAATCGGGTGCGACCAAAAACCCTGTTTAATGCCGGTATCGGGTAAAATTCCATCGTGTCCAAGTTTTTGGACCTATTTAAACGTGTTTAAAGATTCATTCGAAGATTTTGCTTCCTCTCTCTACTCTCTCTCTAACCTCTCTCGTAAATCCAAGTTTAAGGGTCCAAATCTCAAATTTAAGGCTTCTAATCACCAAGGTACCTTCCCTAACTTGTTATGCAACCTCTCTAGCCTTCAAATTCGAGTTCAAATCATGGAATAGGACCACATTCATGAGTTTACAGCCCTAGAACAGTCCTAGGCCGTGAACTCACATAAAATGGGTTTTGGAGCCCAAAAACCCTTCCAATCGACCTTTGGAGCTCAGATATGGCTTAATGGCTTAATGGACCGGACTTAGAACACCTTGAACTTAATTTTTGGAGAGTAAACATGAGTTTACTGCCCAAGATAATGCTTGGGCCGTAAACTCCATATCATGGAGAGTAAACACGTATTAAAGGGGTTTTAAAGTCCTTAAACCCTTCCAAAACACCAATAAGGCTTAGATACGACTTGTAGAATTATGGAATTAGCCTTGGAACACATTGAACATCAATTTAGAGGAGTAAACTTGAGTTTACTACCCAAGAAAAAGCTTGGGCCGTAAACTCATTAAAATGGGGAGGAAACTCCTCTAAATGTGTTAAAATGCCACTTTAACACACCTAAAGCCTTGGGATAAATTCTAGAAGTGTTTACAAACAAGTATTGGACCTTAAAACATATAAAATCACCCTTTCATAGGAGTTCACGGCCATGAGGGTGTTCATGCGCCGTAAACTCCTAAAAACATGCCAAAAGTCCCTCAAAAATCCATATAAGGCTTAGGAAAAATCATTAGAATCACATGTGATTGATTTAGGACCAAAATGTCACACCCCAAAACCACGAACGGCGAAAACGTTCAGGGGTGGAGGACGTCATGTACAGTATCACAACAGTGTAATATAATAATCAAGCAACAACATCATCCATTGCATTATAAGTAAAGTTTTAATACATGTGTGTTCTTTCATTGTAGTAAGCCACCAAAAATTTACAATCAAAATAAAAGACGAGACTTGTCTGCTCCGTCTTCTCAAGACCTGGCCTTCGTACCTGTCTACTGATGACCTGAGAATACAAGTTATTTTGAAAGAGAGTATCAGCTTTAAAGCTGGTGAATTCATAAGTATATAAGTGTCATTGCCTTGGTTGTAAAAATCTGTTATGAAGGCCATGTAAATCGTTAAATGAAAATGTTGATGTACGTATGAAAAACCCTAGAAAATCCCTTATTTTCTATCAGTTTGAGATGTAGTCTTCTACCAAGACCCAAATGTTTTGTTTGTAAAATGATAGTTTTTCCTTTGTATTGACTAGTACTAAAAGTGCTTAGTCTAACTCATCGTTTATGTGAATGTATCACAAAATAAAGTAACCAGGAAAATGTACTACTGTAAGTGTTGTCACTGCGTACTAGGACTAACACAACATCGCATTAAGCGAAATATGTAACCTAATGAACATCCGCAGATTGTCAAGAAAAAGTAATAATGTAAGTGTCATCGCTGGGTACTAGGAGTAACACAAGATCACAATAAGCGAAAGATATAACCTAATCAACAATCGAAGATTCTCCACTTGTCTTCTGTAGCAGCAGCAGGTGGGTGGAGGGGTTAGCCCCGGTTATCGATCTACCTAGTATAAGTAGTAACCTTAGACCTCCGTAGATGGTCATCGACCACTGGTGCTAATCAGTGGGGTTCGGAATGGTAAGTCCCGCCGAGCTATCCCATTGAACCAAGATAGGAAAGATAATTTACACAGTAAGTACTAATAAATCATCCTCGTAGTCCAAAGTACAAGTATCTAGGTAAGTGAATACAGGATAATGCACCTATGTAAAAGTGTTCCTGTATCGTATTCATGTATATGTGTCCATGTAACAGGTAAGTATACGTAAACATATTCATGTATCTGGTAAACATCTGTAAGTACTCATGTATCAGGTAATGTACTAGTATAGACTCATGAATGAACTGACTCTTGCGTGATTCCTTGTAATAGAAGTAATGTTTAATATCTTCAAATTATCCCTATGATAATTTACTGTAATATAACTGGTTGATTGTCACACCCCGCTAAAGCGGAAACGCAAGATATGACAGCGATAACGGTTTCATTGCAAAAGATAAAGATACATCACCATAACAATATTTAAAAGTTTACAACCCATAGCTTCAAAAGAAAAAAATACAAGTTTTTCAAAATAACATTGTTCAAAATATAACTTCATAATAGCTTCAACACGATGCAACATGCTCTATGATGATGAATCTTTACATCCACTTACTAATTATTTCCTGAAAAAAGCATGTAAAACGTGCGTCAACTATGAAAATAGTTGGTGAGTTCACAAGTTTATGAAATCGAGGGTACAATAATGCTTTTCGTAAGTACAAGTACATTGCTTTAATGATAAACAAAGTCGATTGCTATTAATGAATACAAGTTTGTTGGTATAACGAGAAACGAGTTTGTATGTTTATGAGCAAACAATGAGTCTCAACCAAACCTATGACTGAAGCCCTATCGAGATCTATGCTTATCGTTCCATAGATGAATATGGTATCATGCACTCCAGCGATTTAGGCGAGTGAGGAGTTGTCAATTCCTAATAGCGCTATCCACAATGACCATTGGCTCAAAGAGTTAATGGTTAAAGATAAGGGAAGGGCCTTAGTACAATAAGTTCTCATGTTCCGTGTTGCATAGACATACATAGAGAAACATAGCAATACAATAGCAATCGTGTTTGATACAAATCAATTTAAATACAACATACAAATAATAGTTTTTCTAGACATGCTTTTCCACCCCAAAACATAAAAACCGAAAATAGGGAAGTACGTGAATACTCACAATATGCAAAATATAGTAACCAAATTTATACGAGTCAAATAAATACAACGAACATAAGTAGTTTAGGACATGCTTTTCCACCCCAAAACATAAAAACCGAAAATAAGGGATTGGTGAATACTCACAATATGCAAAATATAGTAATCAAGTTTATACGAATCAGTTAAATATAACGAACATAAGTAGTTTCGGACATGCTTTTCCACCCCAAAACATAAAAACTGAAAATAGGGGAGTGCGTGAATACTCACGATGTTTTGTGTAGGCACAAGCGGTACTTCGGGATGCACCAACGTCTTACTACCGGGATCCTACGACTTCAAACACACGCACTAGTGAGTTTCCATGTCGATATCTAATGCTAATATACTAAACTCTACATATAGGGAAATGCCAATTTATGTTTTAGTATTGGATTTTATATCAATTAGTTACACTTTTTCTGAAGTAATGAAATTCTACATATCGGGCGATTAATTACAACATTGGCATATAAATTTTCCAAATTTTTAAGTCCTTATTACAACATAAATTCATGAAAACAGCATTCAAAGTATAAAAATTCTCAAACTTTTTATTTAACTGTTATTACACAATACTAAGCTGGGAAAATTAAACAAATGGATTTTCAAGCTGTTTAATTATATTTTATGATTTTTGAGCATTTATTTCAATAAAAACTGAAATAAATAGAAAATAGTTTCCAAAATTACCCAAACTTTTTACTTAACTGTTATTGTACATAAATAGGCTGGGAAAAATATAAAAGATATTTTTCACTGGGTATTTCTATTTTTCCTTCTTTTATTCCTTTAAATAGTCATTAATTGAAGAAATAATATTAAACAGTTAAAATAAATCACCATAAATTTTTGTAACATCATTTACATTATAACTATCCTGGGAAAAATATCAAAACGTGTTTTCATTATGTATAAACTGGTTTTGGGTATTTATGTATATTTAAGTGCATTTTAATGCAATTAACTTTAGAAAATAAGAGAAAAATAGTTTACAGTAGAGAAAAATCCTCAAAATTTTTATGTAACCTCCTACTGTATAATATGATATCCTGGTACATTTTCATGAATTTTGGATAATCAGAACTATTTTTCCCATTTTTAGACCATTATAATTACCAAAAATTGGGAAAAATAGTAAGACATGATGAAAAATCTTGAAATTATTTTCTGGAGTCACCCATCACAGGTAAGGTATCCTCTAAAGTGGTTTTATAATTTATCATGTCCTAAACAAAAGAAAATTAGAAATCGTATTAAACAGTAACAAAAATTGCTGATATTTGGTGAGGGGTCAATATTCCCCATAAGGATCATCCATGAATTTATTTAGGATTTATTGACCTCTGGAAGTATTTTATATGATTTATGCCCTTGGTTTTGGCAATAACTCTAATAAATCAAAGAAATAACAAAAGCTCTTGAAATTTTCCAGATTATCTCATGCATGCAAGGGCTTTCAAAAGGAAAAATGTAAAAAGAAGTACTCAGAAGAGAAATGAGGGTAATGATTCCAAACAATTTAAGAAAAGTTGCATGCAATAATGCATGAAGTGTAGATGTGGCTGAAGTTCATGAATTTGTGTAGCCCATTCAGTGAGGTTTTAAGCCACGAAATTTCAACCATCATTCACTAGATATGTTAAGTTTCTAAGGTATTTTTCCTCAGATTTATGGTTGGGTTTAAGGCCATTGATTATGCAAGACAAAAATAGTGATCACAGAAAAAGAGCTGTATGCGCAACCATTTTGTAAAAATTGCCAAAAATCGGATATTTAATATTTTACAGTAAGACTAGTTGGGTTTGAAAGTTAACTCGTGGAACTAACCAACACAAAAAGAATATCATTATTTGGTTAATAAATTACTGACTTGTGGCCGTTCAAAGTCGAACAAAGTAATCTGGCAGATTGCATGTTTGCTTGTGTGCATTATTAGGGTATTTCAACAAGAACATCATGCATGTCTTTGGTAAGGCCCGATTTCTAACACATGCATTGGTAAGGCCTGATTTCTAACACATGCATGGAATGAATGAGAATCCAAGATGTACTAGAAATGGTTTAAATGCTTTTGTTCATGCATGAACACAAAAGAAATGGAGAAGAACATGAAATATTAGGTTTTGATGTCACATGATCATATGTGCATCTTTTTCACTCCTTGCATGGGTTTGATCCCGGATTTTCACCATCTCTAACACATGCATTGTGTTATGGTGAGAATCTACAAACCACAAGGGAAAATATACAGATTTCTAGCCATGGAATGGCATAGAATCCGAAAAGAAGAGAAAACTAAGAAAGAAAAGAAGTAAAATCATGTAACTATGGAAGAAGATGATGTTGTTTACCTTTGTTATGATCTTGAGGGAAGTAAGAACACTTCAAGGGCTTGACAATCTCGAAATGTTGCAGAGGAATGAGAGGATTTTCGTGGGTTTAGAGAGAGGGAAGAAGAGAGTGAAGTGTGTGAAGAGTGGAGTGTAAGAGAGTGGAGAAAGAAGAGGTGGAGTGAGGGAATAAATTTAATCATTGAGTTTTGGGGAAGAGAGAGTGCATGGGGAGAGGGGATGGCCGGCTCTTGAGTGGGTTAGGCCTCCTCTCTCCTAATTCAAATTTTATAAAATTTAACTTCATTATTTATATAAAGATATTAATTTTTATAAAAGTGCTTATTAAGCAAATTTGGATTTATTTAAAATCTTGTTTTCAACAAATAAATTATGATTAATACTTGGTAACTTAATTTCTATTTCATTGACTATAATTCATAATTTGATTAATAACAATTTGATATTAGGAAGTTTATAGCCAAATTGTATAAGGTTTTTAAGCTTTATAATTTATAACTTTGGATTTTTGGCTCTTTAGGGTTTTTGGAATATTGTTTGATATTCAACAACATGTTGAAGTATAATTAGCATGTTTTAATTTAATTTTTTTTTAGGGTTTTATACCCTATTTCAATTATAACAAAGCTTGAAGCTTTATTCTAATTATAGTATTGGCATTTCCTATTGTAGTTAAGCAACTTTCTAGAATCGTAAGTGTCAAGTATATTAGTCCTAGATCTTAGTTGGATCCTAGTTTATGCAAGATTTTTGACCTAATTTATACTACTAGGTCATGGCATGTTGTGCATGAATGGTTTTTATAAAGATGCATGAGTCCAAAAATGACCTGAATTGACAGTTATCATAGTATCCCCCACTTAAAAGGAATTTCGTCCCGAAATTCATTCTATGTCATCGCTTGTCATCGCATGGGAAAAGTTGTGGATACTTTTCCTTCATGAAGTCCTCACGCTCCCAGGTGTACTCCGGCCCGCGTTTTGAGTTCCATCGAACTTTCACAATCAGGATCTTACTCCGCTTAAGTTGTTTAACCTCCCTGTCAAGGATTTCTATCGGTTCCTCAACGAAATTCAGCTTATCATTGATCTTAATTTCCTCCAGGGGTACTATTAAGGCTTCGTCGGCTAGACATTTCTTAAGATTGGAGACATGGAATGTGTCGTGAATGGCGCTTAACTCTTGGGGCAACTGGAGTTTATAAGCTACCGGACCAATCCTTTCAATGACTTCAAAGGGTCCAACATATCTCAGGCTTAGTTTTCCTTTCTTACCAAAACGCACAAGCCCTTTCCAAGGCGAAACTTTTAAAAGTACCTTGTCTCCTACTTGGAATTCTAATGGTTTTCGACGATTATCTGCATAACTTTTCTGACGATCTCTAGCAGCTTTAAGCCTATCCTTGATGATAGCAATCTTGTTACATGTTTCCTGGATAAGTTCAAGTCTAGTCAACTTAGTGTCTCTGATTTCTGTCCAGCATAAGGGCGAACTACACTTGCGTCCATACAATGCTTCATATGGAGCAAATTGGATACTCGTGTGGTAACTGTTATTGTATGAAAACTCAATTAGAGGCAAATGAGTATCCCAATTTCCTTTGAACTCAATGACACACGCTCGTAGCATGTCTTCCAATGTTTGTATTGTTCTCTCTGTTTGCCCATCTGTCTGAGGGTGGTAAGTTGTGCTCAAATCTATCTTGGTTCCTAGTGCCTTCTGTAACATCCAACAAAATTGTGATATAAAACGACTATCTCTATCAGAAATGATAGATAGGGGTACACCATGCAGAGAAACAATTTTGTCGATGTAGATTCGGGCCAATTTTTCCATCATGAAATCTTCCCGGATGGGGAGAAAGTGAGCAGATTTCGTCAATCGATCCACTGTGACCCGAATTGAGTCATATAAACCCTTTGTCTAGAAGTTCTTGAAGTTGTTCGGATAGTTCTTGCATCTCGGATGGTGCAAGGCGATATGGTGCTTTTGTTACCGGTGCCGCTCCGGGAATTAAGTCTATCCGAAATTCGACCTGCCTGTGAGGGGGTAGACCGGGCAATTCCTCCGGAAATACTTCGGGATAGTTTTGAACCACCGGAATCTCCTTGAGTTGCTTAGCTTCAGGTTCTCTTTCTAGCACATGGGCCATGAATGCAATACAATTCTTCTTCAGGTATTTGTGAATCTTCATGCTTGATACTATGTTTAAACATCTTCCTGGCTTCTCACCGTGTATGATAAGGGTTTCTCCATTAGGGAGAGGCACTCTAATGACTTTCTCGTAACAACCAATGTCCGCTCTATTTTTAGATAACCAATCCATCCCTACTATCACATCAAATCTACCTAGTTATATAGGAATTAGGTCAATGCTAAAGAGTTTATCAGCTAAGTTCAAAGTACAACCAGGAATTATATCATTAGCCCTAATTTCATACCCATCAGCAAGTTCAATAGCATAAGCATTCCTCATCTTTCTCGATTTCAAGCCAATTAACGGTCTAAATGCTAAAGAAACAAACTCATATCTGCTCCCGCATCAAATATTACTGATGCAAAATGGTTGTTCAGGAGAAACGTACCTGTTATCACTTCAAGGTTCTGACGAGCTTCTTCTGCACCAATCACAACGGCTACACCTCTTGGCCGTCCAACTTGATTTCCTTGAAAGTTTTGCCTGGCTTGGCCTTGTCCATTGTTACCAGGTCCATTGTTCAGTTTGGGGCATGCTCTACGGAGATGATCAGTACTCCCGTACTCGTAACATGTCCTTTTTCCATCCTTATTCACCTTACAATACTTCGAGTAATGGCTTGTTTGCTTACAATTTTGGCACACTGGGCAAGCTCCCTTGTGATGGAAGTTACACTTATTGCACTTCGGAAGCGGTCTAGAGTACTGCTTTCTCTCCTGTACTTCCACGACTCCCTGTTCCTGAGTTTTCACTGGTTCTTGCTCCTGAGCTCTTACCATAAAGTTTCTTGAGACCTTTTGCTTCCTCCCTGACTTGCCTCCATGCTTCTTCTCTCCCTGATCTGTTGGCTTCCTCTTGCTACTAGAGCTTTCCTTTGTCGATGCTCCCATCCTTATCAGATCATTGGTTAGTCGATTTTCTAGGCTTACTGCACTATGAATAGTAGTTGGGTTTGCTGAGGTAACCATTCCCCGAATCTCTGGTGCCAGACCCCAGATGTAACGATCTATCCGTTTCTCCTCAGGAGTAACCATGTGAGGTACCAGCTTTGCTAGTTCATGAAATCGGACTGTATACTTCTCTATTTGTGTTCCAACCATAGAATGGTTCCAGAATTCAGATTCAAGCTTCTGAAGTTCATCCTTGGGACAATACTCCTCTATCAGCAGCTTCTTTAGGTCTTCCCAAGTTAGCTGATATGCCGCTGTATGGCCTCGGGTTTGCACTAGAGTATTCCACCAGGTTAATGCCCTATCTTGGAGTAGGCAAGTTGCATACTCAACTTTCTTGCGCTCGAGGCATTTGCTAATGTGAAGGACCGACTCCATGCTGTCAATCCATTTAAGCAACCCGACCACACCTTCCTTTCCATGGAACTCCTTAGGTTTACAAGCCATAAAGGACTTGTAGTTTCATTCTCTTTCATTGTTTCCCCGGTTTCCTCCACTATTTCCTTGGTTAGCATTAAGTCCTGTAGTCACTTGAGTAACGATGTTTGGGATTGCTTCCAAGAGCTGTTGTGCTACAACGTGAGCAACATCGGGTGTTTCGTTCTGTGGGCACCTGCGATTAGGCCTTCCTGACATGGTTCTATGACACAAGAGTAGAAATACGTATAAATACATAAAATAATGTATAGTATTTAGTTCACAACTATTTTGAAAACCATAAGTGTTGTCAAATTAATGGGTTGCATCAATACTATGCATATAGGTTTTAGAAAGGAAAGAAAAGAAAAATCTTTTTATTCGACCATTGACTAAGAAAATTCTAGGGTTTGACCTCATAGTAAAAGTTTTCAAACATAAAATAAAATTCTTCATTACCATTTGAGATAATCTTAAAACCAAACCAATACATCAATCCTAAAATAAAGTTTTACATGTTCTTCCCAAAAGACACCCAACATGGGTTTTCATTTCATAACAAAATAAAACAAAATACTGAAATCAGAACCAAAAGCCAATCGCTATCCCAACAAGAAGCATCAACACCACAATTAGGAACAGCCCACCAAACACATAATATGCGGTCATCGCACGACATGCCACTCGTCTAGCAGCACTAGCAGTGTCAGCAGTCTCCATCGAATGCTGAAACAGGATTTCCATCCTTGTCAAGACTTCATCCAAAACTTCCCGATGCCCAACTATCACAGCAAGACTATGACGTAGGCCCGCTGCTATCGACTGCAATCTCCGGAACTCCTCCAGGGTCATACCTGGCTATCTAACAGGTATCCCTATGACTTGCTGTGGTGGCGGTCCTCTCGGCCCTGCAACGCTGGGTCCTGCTCCGCTAGGTCCTACCATGCCAAGTCCTGCTGAGCTGGTGGCTATCCTTCCCGGAATGGGAACATTCTTCCTTGCCGTCCTCCGAATACAAAGTCCATAAAGCAGTGGTTATGGCAACACCGATGTAGGTGATGCCTTGCGTCGTTGACTCGGGGCGTTGTCATTGTTGATCTCCACCGAGTTCCCAGTATCTTCCGTATCCTCCGATGGGTCTTCTTCTACCGAGGCGGGGGGATTACGTCGAGGGATAATAGTGACGTAGCCAGACTCGTCGGCTGAGGCGGCAGCGCGGGAAGATGACGATGTGGACATAGTGGACTGAGACATAGTTTCAATGAGATATGAAATAAATGACAATGCATGCCTATATTATGCAATGCTTACACACACCAAAATTTACCATTTTGAATTTTTGAAATAAAGTTTTCTCAAATATTTTTGTTGAACATATTCCCATAATAATTAGCTCAGGCTTTGTATAAATCTTTCCTTAATTAAACATAGGTGATCAGGCTATGTTTAATTGAGGTCTAACGATACAACTCCCAACCTAATTATACTTGTAATATGTTTGATGTAAAAAGAATTTCTTTATAAGTTTTGGTTATAGGTTGTGTTTTCTTATAGAAAAACCAATCTTCTCTATAACTTTAGCTCTGATACCACTTCTGTCACACCCCACTAAAGCGGAAACGCTAGGTATGACAGCGATAAGGGTTTCATTGCAAAAGATAAAGATACATCACCATAGCATGCTCTATGATGATGACTCTTTACATCCACTTACTAATTATTTCCTGAAAAAGCATGTAAAACGAGCGTCAACTATGAAAATAGTTGGTGAGTTCACAAGTTTATGAAATCGAGGGTACAATAATGCTTTTCGTAAATACAAGTACATTGCTTTAATGATAAACAAAGTTGATTGCTATTAATGAATACAAGTTTATTGCTATAACAAGAAACGAGTTTGTATGTTTACGAGCAAACAATGAGTCTCAACCAAACCTATGACTGAAGCCCTATCGAGATTTATGCTTATCGTTCCATAGATGAATATGGTATCATGCACTCCATCGATTCGGGCGAGTGAGGAGTTGTCAATTCCTAATAGCGCTATCCACAATCACCATTGGCTCAAAGAGTTAATGGTTAAAGATAAGGGAAGGGCCTTAGTACAATAAGTTCTCATGTTCCGTGTTGCATAGACATACATAGAGAAACATAGCAATACAATAGCAATTGTGTTTGATACAAACCAATTTAAATACAACATACAAATAATAGTTTTTCTGGACATGCTTTTCCACCCCAAAACATAAAAACCGAAAATAGGGGAGTACGTGAATACTCACAATATGCAAAATATAGTAACCAAATTTATACAAGTCAAATAAATACAACGAACATAAGTAGTTTAGGACATGCTTTTCCACCCCAAAACATAAAAACCGAAAATAAGGGATTGGTGAATACTCACAATATGCAAAATATAGTAATCAGTTAAATATAACGAACATAAGTAGTTTAGGACATGCTTTTCCACCCCAAAACATAAAAACTGAAAATAGGGGAGTGCGCGAATACTCACGATGTTTTGTGTAGGCACAAGCGGTACTTCGGGATGCACCAACGTCTTACTACCGGGATCCTACGACATCAAACACACGCACTAGTGAGTTTCCATGTCGATATCTAATGCTAATATACTAAACTCTACATATAGGGAAATGCCAATTTATGTTTTAGTATTGGATTTTATATCAATTAGTTACACTTCTTCTGAAGTAATGAAATTCTACATATCGGGCGATTAATTACAACATTGGCATATAAATTTTCCAAATTTTTAAGTCCTTATTACAACATAAATTCATGAAAATAGAATTCAAAGGATAAAAATTCTCAAAATTTTTATTTAACTGTTATTACACAATACTAAGCTGGGAAAATTATAAAAATGGATTTTCAAGCTGTTTAGTTATATTTTATGATTTTTGAGCATTTATTTCAATAAAAATTGAAATAAATAGAAAACAGTTTCCAAAATTACCCAAACTTTTTAATTAACTGTTATTCTAAATAAATAGGCTGGGAAAAATATAAAAGATATTTTTCAGTGGGTATTTCTATTTTTCCTTGTTTTAATCCTTTAAATAGTCATTAATTGAAGAAATAATATTAAACAGTTAAAATAAATCACCATAAATTTTTGTAACAGAACTATTTTTCCCATTTTTAGACCATTATCATTACCAAAAATTGGGCAAAATAGTAAGACATGATGAAAAATCTTGAACTTATTTTCTGGAGTCACCCATCACAGGTAAGGTATGCGAAATCGTATTAAACAGTAACAAAAATTGCTGAAATTTGGTGAGGGGTCAATATTCTCCTTAAGGATCCTCCATGAATTTATTTAGGATTTATTGACCTCTGGAAGTATTTTATATGATTTATGCCCTTGGTTTTAGCCATAACTCTAATAAATCAAAGAAATAACAAAAGCTCTTGAAATTTTCCAGATTATCTCATTCATGCAAGGGATTTCAAAAGGAAAAATGTAAAAAAATGTATTCAGAAGAGAAATGAGGGTAATGATTCCAAACAATTTAAGAAAAGTTGCATGCAATAATGCATAAAGTGTAGATGTGGCTGAAGTTCATGAATTTGTGTAGCCCATTCAGTGAGGTTTTAAGCTACGAAATTTCAACCATCATTCACTAGATATGTTAAGTTTCTAAGGTATTTTTAATCAGATTTATGGTTGGGTTTAAGGCCATTGATTATGCAAGACAAAAATAGTGATCACAGAAAAAGAGCTGTATGCGCAACCATTTTGTAAAAATTGCCAAAAATCGGATATTTAATATTTTACAGTAAGACTAGTTGGGTTTGAAAGTTCACTCTTGGAACTAACCAACACAAAAAGAATATCATGATTTGGTTAATAAATGACTGACTTATGGCCGTTCAAAGTCGAACAAAGTAATCTGGCAGATTGCATGTTTGCTTGTGTGCATTATTAGGGTATTTCAACAAGAACATCATGCATGTCTTTGGTAAGGCCCGATTTCTAACACATGCATTGGTAAGGCCCGATTTCTAACACATGCATGGAATGAATGAGAATCCAAGATGTACTAGAAATGGTTTAAATGCTTTTGTTCATGCATGAACACAAAAGAAATGGAGAACATGAAATATTAGGTTTTGATGTCACATGATCATATGTGCATCTTTTTCACTCCTTGCATGGGTTTGATCCCGGATTTTCACCATCTCTAACACATGCATTGTGTTATGGTGAGAATCTACAAACCACAAGGGAAAATATACAGATTTCTAGCCATGGAATGGCATAGAATCCGAAAAGAAGAGAAAACTAAGAAAGAAAAGAAGTAAAATCATGTAACTATGGAAGAAGATGATGTTGTTTACCTTTGTTATGATCTTGAGGGAAGTAAGAACACTTCAAGGGCTTGACAATCTCGAAATTTTGCAGAGGAATGAGAGGATTTTCGTGGGTTTAGAGAGAGGGAAGAAGAGAGTGAAGTGTGTGAAGAGTGGAGTGTAAGAGAGTGGAGAAAGAAGAGGTGGAGTGAGGGAATAAATTTAATCATTGAGTTTTGGGGAAGAGAGAGTGCATGGGGAGAGGGGATGGCCAGCTCTTGAGTGGGTTAGGCCTCCTCTCTCCTAATTCAAATTTTATAAAATTTAACTCCATTATTTATATAAAGACATTAATTTTTATAAAAGTGCTTATTAAGCAAATTTGGATTTATTTAAAATCTTGTTTTCAACAAATAAATTATGATTAATACTTGGTAACTTAATTTCTATTTCATTGACTATAATTCATAATTTGATTAATAACAATTTGATATTAGGAAGTTTATAGCCAAATTGTATAAGGTTTTTAAGCTTTATAATTTATAACTTTGGATTTTTGGCTCTTTAGGGTTTTTGGAATATTGTTTGATATTCAACAACATGTTGAAGTATAATTAGAATGTTTTAATTTAATTCTTTTTAGGGTTTTATACCCTATTTCAATTATAACAAAGCTTGAAGCTTTATTCTAATTATAGTATTGGCATTTCCTATTGTAGTTAAGCAACTTACTAGAATCGTAAGTGTCAAGTATATTAGTCCTAGATCTTAGTTGGATCCTAGTTTATGCAAGATTTTTGACCTAATTTATACTACTAGGTAATGGCATGTTGTGCATGAATGGTTTTTATAAAGATGCATGAGTCCAAAAATGACCTGAATTGACAGTTATCATAGTATCCCCCACTTAAAAAGAATTTCGTCCCGAAATTCATTCTATGTCATCGCTTGTCATCGCATGGGAAAAGTTGTGGATACTTTTCCTTCATGAAGTCCTCACGCTCCCAGGTGTACTCCGGCCCGCGTTTTGAGTTCCATCGAACTTTCACAATCAGGATCTTACTCCGCTTAAGTTGTTTAACCTCCCTGTCAAGGATTTCTATCGGTTCCTCAACGAAATTCAGCTTATCATTGATCTTAATTTCCTCCAGGGGTACTATTAAGGCTTCGTCGGCTAGACATTTCTTAAGATTGGAGACATGGAATGTGTCGTGAATGGCGCTTAACTCTTGGGGCAACTGGAGTTTATAAGCTACCGGACCAATCCTTTCAATGACTTCAAAGGGTCCAACATATCTCAGGCTTAGTTTTCCTTTCTTACCAAAACGCACAAGCCCTTTCCAAGGCGAAACTTTTAAAAGTACCTTGTCTCCTACTTGGAATTCTAATGGTTTTCGACGATTATCTGCATAACTTTTCTGACGATCTCTAGCAGCTTTAAGCCTATCCTTGATGATAGCAATCTTGTTACATGTTTCCTGGATAAGTTCAAGTCTAGTCAACTTAGTGTCTCTGATTTCTGTCCAGCATAAGGGCGAACTACACTTGCGTCCATACAATGCTTCATATGGAGCAAATTGGATACTCGTGTGGTAACTGTTATTGTATGAAAACTCAATTAGAGGCAAATGAGTATCCCAATTTCCTTTGAACTCAATGACACACGCTCGTAGCATGTCTTCCAATGTTTGTATTGTTCTCTCTGTTTGCCCATCTGTCTGAGGGTGGTAAGTTGTGCTCAAATCTATCTTGGTTCCTAGTGCCTTCTGTAACATCCAACAAAATTGTGATATAAAACGACTATCTCTATCAGAAATGATAGATAGGGGTACACCATGCAGAGAAACAATTTTGTCGATGTAGATTCGGGCCAATTTTTCCATCATGAAATCTTCCCGGATGGGGAGAAAGTGAGCAGATTTCGTCAATCGATCCAGTGTGACCCGAATTGAGTCATATAAACCCTTTGTCTAGAAGTTCTTGAAGTTGTTCGGATAGTTCTTGCATCTCGGATGGTGCAAGGCGATATGGTGCTTTTGTTACCGGTGCCGCTCCGGGAATTAAGTCTATCCGAAATTCGACCTGCCTGTGAGGGGGTAGACCGGGCAATTCCTCCGGAAATACTTCGGGATAGTTTTGAACCACCGGAATCTCCTTGAGTTGCTTAGCTTCAGGTTCTCTTTCTAGCACATGGGCCATGAATGCAATACAATTCTTCTTCAGGTATTTGTGAATCTTCATGCTTGATACTATGTTTAAACATCTTCCTGGCTTCTCACCGTGTATGATAAGGGTTTCTCCATTAGGGAGAGGCACTCTAATGACTTTCTCGTAACAACCAATGTCCGCTCTATTTTTGGATAACCAATCCATCCCTACTATCACATCAAATCTACCTAGTTATATAGGAATTAGGTCAATGCTAAAGAGTTTATCAGCTAAGTTCAAAGTACAACCAGGAATTATATCATTAGCCCTAATTTCATACCCATCAGCAAGTTCAATAGCATAAGCATTCCTCATCTTTCTCGATTTCAAGCCAATTAACGGTCTAAATGCTAAAGAAACAAAACTCATATCTGCTCCCGCGTCAAATATTACTGATGCAAAATGGTTGTTCAGGAGAAACGTACCTGTTATCACTTCAAGGTTCTGACGAGCTTCTTCTGCACCAATCACAAAGGCTACACCTCTTGGCCGTCCAACTTGATTTCCTTGAAAGTTTTGCCTGGCTTGGCCTTGTCCATTGTTACCAGGTCCATTGTTCAGTTTCGGGCATGCTCTACGGAGATGATCAGTACTCCCATACTCGTAACATGTCCTTTTTCCATCCTTATTCACCTTACAATACTTCGAGTAATGGCTTGTTTGCTTACAGTTTTGGCACACTGGGCAAGCTCCCTTGTGATGGAAGTTACACTTATTGCACTTCGGAAGCGGTCTAGAGTACTGCTTTCTCTCCTGTAGTTCCACGACTCCCTGTTCCTGAGTTTTCACTGGTTCTTGCTCCTGAGCTCTTACCATAAAGTTTCTTGAGACCTTTTGCTTCCTCCCTGACTTGCCTCCATGCTTCTTCTCTCCCTGATCTGTTGGCTTCCTCTTGCTACTAGAGCTTTCCTTTGTCGATGCTCCCATCCTTATCAGATCATTGGTTAGTCGATTTTCTAGGCTTACTGCACTATGAATAGTAGTTGGGTTTGCTGAGGTAACCATTCCCCGAATCTCTGGTGCCAGACCCCAGATGTAACGATCTATCCGTTTCTCCTCAGGAGTAACCATGTGAGGTACCAGCTTTGCTAGTTCATGAAATCGGACTGTATACTTCTCTATTTGTGTTCCAACCATAGAATGGTTCCAGAATTC
Organism: Lactuca sativa; assembly: GCF_002870075.4. NCBI lineage: Eukaryota > Viridiplantae > Streptophyta > Magnoliopsida > Asterales > Asteraceae > Lactuca > Lactuca sativa. Next base: position 177,504,498 of record NC_056627.2, on the reverse strand, counting down.
AGATTCAAGCTTCTGAAGTTCATCCTTGGGACAATACTCCTCTATCAGCAGCTTCTTTAGGTCTTCCCAAGTTAGCTGATATGCCGCTGTATGGCCTCGGGTTTGCACTAGAGTATTCCACCAGGTTAATGCCCTATCTTGGAGTAGGCAAGTTGCATACTCAACTTTCTTGCGCTCGAGGCATTTGCTAATGTGAAGGACCGACTCCATGCTGTCAATCCATTTAAGCAACCCGACCACACCTTCCTTTCCATGGAACTCCTTAGGTTTACAAGCCATAAAGGACTTGTAGTTTCATTCTCTTTCATTGTTTCCCCGGTTTCCTCCACTACTTCCTTGGTTAGCATTAAGTCCTGTAGTCACTTGAGTAACGATGTTTGGGATTGCTTCCAAGAGCTGTTGTGCTACAACGTGAGCAACATCGGGTGTTTCGTTCTGTGGGCACCTGCGATTAGGCCTTCCTGACATGGTTCTATGACACAAGAGTAGAAATACGTATAAATACATAAAATAATGTATAGTATTTAGTTCACAACTATTTTGAAAACCATAAGTGTTGTCAAATTAATGGGTTGCATCAATACTATGCATATAGGTTTTAGAAAGGAAAGAAAAGAAAAATCTTTTTATTCGACCATTGACTAAGAAAATTCTAGGGTTTGACCTCATAGTAAAAGTTTTCAAACATAAAATAAAATTCTTCATTACCATTTGAGATAATCTTAAAACCAAACCAATACATCAATCCTAAAATAAAGTTTTACATGTTCTTCCCAAAAGACACCCAACATGGGTTTTCATTTCATAACAAAATAAAACAAAATACTGAAATCAGAACCAAAAGCCAATCGCTATCCCAACAAGAAGCATCAACACCACAATTAGGAACAGCCCACCAAACACATAATATGCGGTCATCGCACGACATGCCACTCGTCTAGCAGCACTAGCAGTGTCAGCAGTCTCCATCGAATGCTGAAACAGGATTTCTATCCTTGTCAAGACTTCATCCAAAACTTCCTGATGCCCAACTATCACAGCGAGACTATGACGTAGGCCCGCTGCTATCGACTGCAATCTCCGGAACTCCTCCAGGGTCATACCTGGCTATCTAACAGGTATCCCTATGACTTGCTGTGGTGGCGGTCCTCTCGGCCCTGCAACGCTGGGTCCTGCTCCGCTAGGTCCTACCATGCCAAGTCCTGCTGAGCTGGTGGCTATCCTTCCCGAAATGGGAACACTCTTCCTTGCCGTCCTCCGAATACAAAGTCCATAAAGCAGTGGTTATGGCAACACCGATGTAGGTGATGCCTTGCGTCGTTGACTCGGGGCGTTGTCATTGTTGATCTCCACCGAGTTCCCAGTATCTTCCGTGTCCTCCGATGGGTCTTCTTCTACCGAGGCGGGGGGATTACGTCGAGGGATAATAGTGACGTAGCCAGACTCGTCGGCTGAGGCGGTAGCGCAGGAAGATGACGATGTGGACATAGTGGACTGAGACATAGTTTCAATGAGATATGAAATAAATGACAATGCATGCCTATATTATGCAATGCTTACACACACCAAAATTTACCATTTTGAATTTTTGAAATAAAGTTTTCTCAAATATTTTTGTTGAACATATTCCCATAATAATTAGCTCAGGCTTTGTATAAATCTTTCCTTAATTAAACATAGGTGATCAGGCTATGTTTAATTGAGGTCTAACGATACAACTCCCGACCTAATTATACTTGTAATATGTTTGATGTAAAAAGAATTTCTTTATAAGTTTTGGTTATAGGTTGTGTTTTCTTATAGAAAAACCAATCTTCTCTATAACTTTAGCTCTGATACCACTTCTGTCACACCCCGCTAAAGCGGAAACGCTAGGTATGACAGCGATAAGGGTTTCATTGCAAAAGATAAAGATACATCACCATAGCATGCTCTATGATGATGACTCTTTACATCCACTTACTAATTATTTCCTGAAAAAGCATGTAAAACGAGCGTCAACTATGAAAATAGTTGGTGAGTTCACAAGTTTATGAAATCGAGGGTACAATAATGCTTTTCGTAAATACAAGTACATTGCTTTAATGATAAACAAAGTTGATTGCTATTAATGAATACAAGTTTATTGCTATAACAAGAAACGAGTTTGTATGTTTATGAGCAAACAATGAGTCTCAACCAAACCTATGACTGAAGCCCTATCGAGATTTATGCTTATCGTTCCATAGATGAATATGGTATCATGCACTCCATCGATTCGGGCGAGTGAGGAGTTGTCAATTCCTAATAGCGCTATCCACAATCACCATTGGCTCAAAGAGTTAATGGTTAAAGATAAGGGAAGGGCCTTAGTACAATAAGTTCTCATGTTCCGTGTTGCATAGACATACATAGAGAAACATAGCAATACAATAGCAATCGTGTTTGATACAAATCAATTTAAATACAACATACAAATAATAGTTTTTCTGGACATGCTTTTCCACCCCAAAACATAAAAACCGAAAATAGGGGAGTACGTGAATACTCACAATATGCAAAATATAGTAACCAAATTTATACAAGTCAAATAAATACAACGAACATAAGTAGTTTAGGACATGCTTTTCCACCCCAAAACATAAAAACCGAAAATAAGGGATTGGTGAAGACTCACAATATGCAAAATATAGTAATCAAGTTTATACGAATCAGTTAAATATAACGAACATAAGTAGTTTAGGACATGCTTTTCCACCCCAAAACATAAAAACTGAAAATAGGGGAGTGCGCGAATACTCACGATGTTTTGTGTAGGCAGAAGCGGTACTTCGGGATGCACCAACGTCTTACTACCGGGATCCTACGACATCAAACACACGCACTAGTGAGTTTCCATGTCGATATCTAATGCTAATATACTAAACTCTACATATAGGGAAATGCCAATTTATTTTTTAGTATTGGATTTTATATCAATTAGTTACACTTTTTCTGAAGTAATGAAATTCTACATATCGGGCGATTAATTACAACATTGGCATATAAATTTTCCAAATTTTTAAGTCATTATTACAACATAAATTCATGAAAATAGAATTCAAAGGATAAAAATTCTCAAAATTTTTATTTAACTGTTATTACACAATGCTAAGCTGGGAAAATTATAAAAATGGATTTTCAAGCTGTTTAGTTATATTTTATGATTTTTGAGCATTTATTTCAATAAAAATTGAAATAAATAGAAAACAGTTTCCAAAATTACCCAAACTTTTTAATTAACTGTTATTATACATAAATAGGCTGGGAAAAATATAAAAGATATTTTTCAGTGGGTATTTCTATTTTTCCTTGTTTTAATCCTTTAAATAGTCATTAATTGAAGAAATAATATTAAACAGTTAAAATAAATCACCATAAATTTTTGTAACATCATTTACAGTATAAATATCATGGGAAAAATATCAAAAGGTGTTTTCATAATGTATAAACTGGTTTTGGGTATTTATGTATATTTAAGTGCATTTTAATGCAATTAACTTTAGAAAATAAGAGAAAACTCGTTTACAGTAGAGAAAAATTCTCAAAATTTTTATGTCACCTCCTAATGTATAATACGATATCCTGGTACATTTTCATGAATTTTGGATAAACAGAACTATTTTTCCCATTTTTAGACCATTATCATTAACAAAAATTGGGCAAAATAGTAAGACATGATGAAAAATCTTGAACTTATTTTCTGGAGTCACCCATCACATTATTTTCTGGAGTCACCCATCACAGGTAAGGTATGCGAAATCGTATTAAACAGTAACAAAAATTGCTGAAATTTGGTGAGGGGTCAATATTCTCCTTAAGGATCCTCCATGAATTTATTTAGGATTTATTGACCTCTGGAAGTATTTTATATGATTTATGCCCTTGGTTTTAGCCATAACTCTAATAAATCAAAGAAATAACAAAAGCTCTTGAAATTTTCCAGATTATCTCATTCATATAAGGGATTTCAAAAGGAAAAATGTAAAAAAATGTATTCAGAAGAGAAATGAGGGTAATGATTCCAAACAATTTAAGAAAAGTTGCATGCAATAATGCATAAAGTGTAGATGTGGCTGAAGTTCATGAATTTGTGTAGCCCATTCAGTGAGGTTTTAAGCTACGAAATTTCAACCATCATTCACTAGATATGTTAAGTTTCTAAGGTATTTTTCCTCAGATTTATGGTTGGGTTTAAGGCCATTGATTATGCAAGACAAAAATAGTGATCACAGAAAAAGAGCTGTATGCGCAACCATTTTGTAAAAATTGCCAAAAATCGGATATTTAATATTTTACAGTAAGACCAGTTGGGTTTGAAAGTTAACTCGTGGAAATAACCAATACAAAAAGAATATCATGATTTGGTTAATAAATGACTGAGTTATGCCGTTCAAAGTCGAACAAAGTAATCTGGCAGATTGCATGTTTGCTTGTGTGCATTATTAGGGTATTTGAACAAGAACATCATGCATGTCTTTGGTAAGGCCCGATTTCTAACACATGCATGGAATGAATGAGCATCCAAGATGTACTAGAAATGGTTTAAATGCTTTTGTTCATACATGAACACAAAAGAAATGGAGAAGAACATGAAATATTAGGTTTTGATGTCACATGATCATATGTGCATGTTTTTCACTCCTTGCATGGGTTTGATCCCGGATTTTCACCATCTCTAACACATGCATTGTGTTATGGTGAGAATCTACAAACCACAAGGGAAAATATACAGATTTCTAGCCATGGAATGGCATAGAATCCGAAAAGAAGAGAAAACTAAGAAAGAAAAGAAGTAAAATCATGTAACTATGGAAGAAGATGATGTTGTTTACCTTTGTTATGATCTTGAGGGAAGTAAGAACACTTCAAGGGATTCACAATCTCGAAATTTTGCAGATGAATGAGAGGATTTTCGTGGGTTTAGAGAGAGGGAAGAAGAGAGTGAAGTGTGTGAAGAGTGGAGTGTAAGAGAGTGGAGAAAGAAGAGGTGGAGTGAGGGAATAAATTTAACCATTGAATTTTGGGGAAGAGAGAGTGCATGGGGAGAAGGGATGGCCGGCTCTTGAGTGGGTTAGGCCTCCTCTCTCCTAATTCAAATTTTATAAAATTTAACTCCATTATTTATATAAAGACATTAATTTTTATAAAAGTGCTTATTAAGAAAATTTGGATTTATTTAAAATCTTGTTTTCAACAAATAAATTATGATTAATACTTGGTAATTTAATTTCTATTTCATTGACTATAATTCATAATTTGATTAATAACAATTTGATATTAGGAAGTTTATAGCCAAATTTTATAAGGTTTTTAAGTTTTATAATTTATAACTTTGGATTTTTGGCTCTTTAGGGTTTTTGGAATATTGTTTGATATTCAACAACATGTTGAAGTATAATTAGAATGTTTTAATTTATTTTTCTTTTAGGGTTTTATACCCTATTTCAATTATAACAAAGCTTGAAGCTTTATTCTAATTATAGTATTGGCATTTCCTATTGTAGTTAAGCAACTTACTAGAATCGTAAGTGTCTAGTATATTAGTCCTAGATCTTAGTTGGATCCTAGTTTATGCAGGATTTTTGACCTAATTTATACTACTAGGTCATGACATGTTGTGCATGAATGGTTTTTATAAAGATGCATGAGTCCGAAAATGACCTGAACAGTTATCGCATTGATCATGTAGGTTTATACACTCTTACTACTCAAGGGTGTGGGAAACTAAATGAAAGATGTAAACTATAACATCAATACATATATAGGAATATAAGTGTATATGCATATTTTAGTTCCAGAATGTAAAATGGTTTTGTTAGACATCTTATGGGTTTTGAACAATAATTAACAATGACTTGATGTCATTTTAATTAACATTTCAAAGGTAAAACATTTGATAACAATGTGTTTTTAAGATTTAAAAGCATTTCATGCATCACATTTTGTAACATGTGAAATCTGTTAAATGACAAACACTGTTATAAAATATATATTAATGATTTAATAACATGTTTGTTTCTACTTGTCTTCCCCCCCCCCCCCCCCCTTTAAAGTATTTAAAATTATTTAAAACATTATTTAGGGGTATGAACTCACCTGTAGTTGGTGATTGGGATGAACTGAACGGTATAGGATGGCTAGGTGTCAAGGGAGGACTTGTACACACACTACGATCCTAATGAACATATAATCACACATATATACATTCAATTAGTCTTAAATCACTAATTGATAAAGTTAAGACATCCTAGACATAATAAACACTTTATATAAGTGTTTTAAGCCTTAAGGATTGCATCTAAGCTATTGTGGGACAAGGTACTTGTGTTTAGGGTTCCAAAGGACCCCATATATGAGTTTACTCTTCATATACTAACACACATGGAGTTTACGGTTGTAAACTCTTGAGTTTACGGCCGTAAACTCCCAACCATGGGGTATTTGTGTGTTTTGAAGTCCCAAATGATTTCTAGAATTATTCCAACTTGGTGGTTCCATCCTTGAAGGGGTTTAAGGCATAAAAACACTCCATTTAGGAGTTTACGGCCCTAAGGCCATTTCCTTTGGAGTTTACGACCATAAACTCCATTGGAATGGTGTTCTTGTTGTTTTCAAGTCTCAAGAATAGGTGGTATAAGTTCTAGGCTTTTATTCCAAGCATATGAAGGCATTAGGCAGACTTTGGTGCCATTCTTTCATGTTTACGGCCCAAGAACAAAGTCTTGGCCATAAACTCACTTTGATAAGTGATTTTGATGTGCTTAAGGCCTTAGATTAAATGGGAACTAGACTTGATAAAACTCTTAAAGCTTTAAGTGCCTTAAAACACCATTTTGAGTTTGAAAAGGGAGTTTACGGCCTAAGCAACTCTTGGGCCGTGAACTCCCAAACTTGGGTGATTTATGGTTGTTTTCTTGTCCCTAACACACATACATATGAGTCTAAGGAAGTTGTATAACACAAGGGTCGGTTTCGGCTTTGTTTTGGGAGTTTACCGCCCAAGAACACCTTGGGGAGTAAACTCCTAGATCTAGTGATTTAGCCTTCTAAATCATGTTATAAACACACAATAAGCATTCTAACACTACTAGAAAGAGTTACTCATGTTTTGGTATAGAAACCCGAAGATCCGTGAGAGAGAAATGGCTTTTCTCTAGTTGGAAATGTGAATAATGAATGAATTTGGTTCAGAAGTCTATTTATAGTCCTGAGATATTTTTGGCAGAAAATATTTTTATTCCTAAAATGATCTCTAATATAATAGAGTGTTGGAATAATAGTGTTGCACAAAACCCTAGTGCACTCACTCTCCTGATATTTCCTGAAGTGTAAACCCTAAATTACTCAAACTTACGCGAAAAAGTCTGAAAATTAACTGCGACTGTTATAACTTCTATTGAAGTGATATAGTTTGTACATAATGGAAATTTTGGGTTGTCACACAAAACATCAAGGATCTTGTGTGAGGGTGGAGTTTATGGCCGTAAACTCCATGTTTACAGCCGTAAACTCCAATAAATGGTCCCTTTGTGAGTTTTAATCCATTCCAAAGCCAAAAATCCAAGTCTAGCAATTATTCCCGATTGTTATGAAGCCATTTTGCACCCAAAATCACCCTCCATGAGTTCACGGCCATGATCTCATGTGGATGGGGTGTTTAGGGCAGTAAACTCCTTTAGGAGTTTACTCTTGAAGAGTAAACTCCATTCCCTAGTCATACAAGTCCTTAAACGCCACCCGGGTCCTTCCAAACACTCAAAATGGGGTGTTTCCACAACTAGAAGTGTATGTTGTTGGCAAATAAATTAATCAAGTCCTAATTATATACAAATATGTATCATTTCATAATCCATAGGAAACTTGTGTGTTCGCGAACCCAGAACTGACGTTTAGGATCCAATCTGACGCATTTCTCAACCGGTGAGTTCATACCCCTACCCTTTTTCGTGTGTTTTTCAAATGGTTTTCAACGTTTTCAGGGGGAGAATACAAGCAAAAGTACAAGAAATCTTGTACTTAAACATATTTTCATTTCAAATGTTTTATTTCATGTATGATTTTAATAATGAAAATATAGATTTCTTTTAAAAGTGTTATAACTATATTTTCTTTCAATAAGAAATCATAGTAATCATAACTAAAATTAATACTAAACGAATGCGAATACGATTATAAGTAATAGAATAAAACGAATACGAATATAACTATTAGGTTAGTACGAATACGAATGTGAATACGAATATAACTAATAGGATAGAACGAATACGAATATATAACTATTAGGTTAGTACGAATACGAATGCGAATACGAATATAACTAATAGGATAGAACGAATACGAATATAACTATTAGGTTAGTACGAATACGAATGCGAATACGAATATAACTAATAGGATAGAACGAATACGAATACGAATCTAACCAATAGCATAGTACGAATACAAATAGAAATAGGAATACGAATGCGAATTAACGCCTTTGGATGACACCAAGATTTCGAACATACAGCTACTGTACCCCTTGAGTGTCACCAGAGTTTCGAATTAAATACGAAAATACACCTCTGGACCTCTTCTGAGTTTCGAATATATACGCCTCAAAATGTCGACAGAGCTTCGATTATACAACTAATGTACTCTTTTGGAACTCAACAGAACTTCAAAAATACTGTAATGTACGCTTCTGTGTGATTCCAAATATTCGAAAATACAAGTAAGTTAGTAGATAATAGTCATTCGAATGTAGAATAACTAAGGGTTTAGAATACTTAACTAATACTATACACCTGGTATTTACTAGTACTTCGAAATCAAACCTAAGAACCAACTCAACACATAGGAAAATATGGGATTTTCCTGGGATAACATAACAACCAGTAACGAACTTAGATACAAATAGGCAACTCAACACATAGGAAAATATGGGATTTTCCTGGGTAGCACATCAACTCATAAACGGATAAAGTAACAAAGGAAACTCGATCTTTTCAAAACTAAACCGCTTATGAACTCACCAGCTTTATGCTGATTTTCTAGCAGCTTGTATTCTCAGGTCAGCGTTAGACAGGTACACCACAACCTTTTGGAGAAGACTGAGCGTTCCGAGGACTCGTCTTTACTTTTGTTTATATTACATATGTAAAACACTTGTACAACTTTACTTTCAAACAGATGTAATCAATATTATATAATGTAATGTTTTGTGATTACTGCTTTACTATGTACATTGGATTTGATACTCAACGTGGAGTTAACCCCGGAAATGTTTCCGCCTTTGGTTTTCGGGGTGTGATAGATTGGTATCAGAGCCCTTGTTTATAGTGAACTGGTATACCAAAGCTTACATGGTATAAGACTATAAACATTAAAGGGCCTAAGTGCTCTGAACTAAAAGTATACTCTACGAATATAAGTATTTTCTAAAGTATACAAGTATACCGACCGTCGAGATCCGTAACTACAAGTAGAACAAAATATAAGTAAATGGGTGTTGTACGCAGCGGTTAAACCTGCGCAGTTATGTAGTCGTGTCTAGGATCAATATAGTCTGGCCAACTATATTCATTCGAGACGCGGCCAACATGTGCTTGGGAGTGACTGTGGTACGCAGCATACCTAAAACTTACCTAATATCCCAAACAATGAGACGTCCCTGCAACAAACCATGAAATACTATAGAGTATTTCTCGAACCGATCCTTTGTAGAAATCCTCGTATACATGTTGTTCCTTGATCATTCCTCTAGCGATAAAATTTTCTTCCTTGATCACTCTTTCCTGCTTTATCGCTTAATATAATGTTATATCTGTCTCGATGAGATATCCCCTGATCCATATCTCTTGATTCAATTCGGAGGACTTATGATCCTCTCTTTTTTGATCTTTTTAGATCAAGATGCCTCCGAGGAAAAGACCCAGCTCAAAGAACACCAACAACTCTCCGCTGCCACCACCTCCTCTTCAAATCGATCTAGAAACACTTCAGGCAACCATTTCTGCCACCATATCAGCTCTCCTACCTCAGCTAAACCCAAATGGTTCAGGAGGTGGTTCCCAAAACCAAAACCAAGAAGGTAATCAGGGACACCGGAAAGAGTGTTCCTATAAAGACTTCATGAACGCAAAACCGACATTCTTCGATGGCACAGGAGGTGTCATTGCTCTAACTCGGTGGTTAGAGAAAATCGAATCTATCTTCGAGATTTGCGCCTATTCGGAATCTAATAAGGTGAAATTTGCCGCCTGTACGCTCACCGATAAGGCTTTGACTTGGTGGAACGGCCGAGTCAAATCCCTGAGTTTACTTGTAGCCAATGCTATGGGATGGGAAGTTGTGAAGGAACTACTACGTGCGGAGTATTGCCCTCGGGGTGAAATCCAGAAGATGGAACATGAGCTATGGAACCTAAAGATGAAAGGTTCTGATATCACCTCTTACACTTCAAGGTTTGATGATTTGGCACTTCTTTGTCCGGGAATGGTTACCACGGAAAGCAAAAAGGTAGAAAGGTTCATATAGGGATTAACTCAGCCAACCAAAGGGAATGTTATAACAGCAAAGCCAGATACCTATGACGTTTTATACAAGTTTTAAATTGTATAGGTATTTTTATCCGGGAATGATTGTTGTGTTGATGTTTTGATGTTTTCTACAGGTTCTAAACTGTATAAGTATTTTTATCTACATATATGTTGGGTAGAACATGGGTAGATAGTGATGTGTCATAAAATAAAATTGATTAGAGGCCTCGATGTGTTTTGAGATCAAGTCATCTAGCGGAGTTTGGATGACGACCACGGACTTTCTAGACAGTCAAGAGGGAAACATTAGCAGGTCCGCAACTTGTAGGTGTTAATGAACTAAGAGTGTTCATTCGATGTACACCATCCCCCACATAGTTGCCTTTAGGACATGTATGGCTGGGGAAACCCCTTAGCAGTAGTGTCCATCCCGATGATATTCTTTAAGCTAGGTCCCTTGTGACAAGTGTTTAGGGACATAAAGTGAGGATAACAGGAACGGGTAATCAGGGTTATTGTTGATTGATGAACTTAGTAAGTTTATTATTATTGTGGGTTGAAAACCCTATATGCTCACCAGGCTCCCAAGCCTGACCCACTCAGCTTTTTATGTTACAAGTAGTGGACCCTGAGCATAGTCGGAGGACGATGAGAGATTTTTGGATTATAGGCCAGTAATTGTAAAAAATTGTTGAAAGCCTTATAATGTCTTGTTTATGCTTTTGATCTGTATCAGAACATGACATCCCGAGGTTTTGATATATATATGGAAAACATATACCTTCTTAATGAAGGGTTTTGATAAACTTTTATCATATTTTTTTTGGGGACCAATTCCGCAACATCTTTTGAAAAGATTTCTTTGATTTTATTTTAAAAAGCATAAATTAAATCGGTCTTTTCTGGCCGAGAAATTAGGGGATGTCACAATTGGTATCAGAGCATTAGGTTAAGCGAACTAAGAAATTGTAGAATTTCTAGACTTGAACTTAGAATGCTAAGTGATGATTGTGAGATGAATGTCTACCATATTTTAGACATGAGCACTAGTTTATTTTAGGGAAGATGCCTAAAATGCCCTTATGTGCTAAATGCTATGCGTTTCCATGTGTGCCATTATTTGTTCGGATCTATGGTCTGTTGCCGACCGGATCTGGAAACCTTATGTGTGTAGGATTCTAAGCGTATGATTACGAGATTAGAACTAACATGTAAACGTTTCGGAGTGATAAGGGAATTGACATGTCTGAAAAGGAAATAGACCTAAATTTGCCTTATTCGTTATATAGATTGTAATGGTCAGAACTCGTAGTGCAGCTGCAAATGCAAACGGAAACAGGGATCAACAGCCTCGACCTCAAGTAGTTGAGCAAGTACCTGTTGTAGGAGCTGCACCTGAGCCAATGACGATGGTTGGGGTACAAGCAATGATCCAAATGATGTTAGATTGCCAGATGGAGGAGACAAGGCGATTACTACAACAACATAGGGAAGAGACTACGATGTCTGCTGAACAGCCCATATTAAATGAAGGCAATCAGTAGGAGGGAACTACAATGGGACTCTTGGTCAAGCCAACCCACCGATAGTTAGACAAAACAACCAGGATGGAGGAGTTGATGGACGCGGATGAAAATACAAGGATTTCATGGCATCTAAACCGCCGTGTCTATCTGGGAGTCCAACACCGGTGGAAGTCATGAATTGGATCTCCTAAATGGAGACGATGTTTGAAAGTTGCGAGTGCAGCAACAAACAAAAGACCGCACTTGCAATCCCTCTGTTAAAGTCTGGTGTGTTGAGCTGGTGGAAGTTACTAGCTGATTCGATGCCCAAGGGTGAAGCTAGTAAGATGTCTTGGGAAGATTTTGTGGTACAACTGAAATTGCAGTACTGCTCTGAGCAGGATCTTCAGGAAATCAACAATGAGTTCCAGAATTTAAAGAAAGGAAAGATGAGCGTTACTGAATACGCTGCTATTTTTATGGAAAAGATGAAGCTTGTTCCTCATCTAGTTCCAACTGAACTCTCTAAGGTCAACAAGTTTGCCCTCGGATTACCAGCAGACTTTGGTCCGATGGTTAAGCAAGCAACCACTTTGAAAGCCGTCATTTGGGCTGCTAAGAATGTTGAGGTTCAGATCAAAGAGAAGGGTCTGGAGAGGGCAGAAGTTGGTGAAAAGAGAAAATTTGAAGGAACATCGTGTTCCTTCAAAAAAAGAAAATTTTCTAAGTCCAAGAAGTTTGGAGGAGGAGGAGGTGAAGTGAAATGGTGTGAGAACTGCATGAAAAATCACTCTGGGAGATGTAGTGAGCAGGTGAGTTGCTTCAAATGTGGAAAGACTGGGCATTATGCCAACGTGTCTCCGTCCGACAAGAGGATATGTTTTGAGTTCCATGAAGTAGGACATGTTCTTAAAGACTGTCCAAAGAGGAAGGATGTCGCAAAGCACAATCTACCACCAAAGCCGAAGGCAAGAGCCTTTCAGATGACACTTGAAGCTGCAAAAGAAGAAGTCGATGTCGCTTCAGGTACCTTTCTCGTAAACGAATTGCCTGCCTAAATTTTGTTTGATTCTGGAGCCAATTACTCCTTTATATCACATGAATTTGGTAGAATGCTAGCTTTGCCTGTATATAGGCTAGTTAATGCCTTATTAGTCGAGATTGCTAGTGGCAAGTTTGTAACTGTTAGCCATCATATGAAAAACATCCTCATTAACTTGGATGGGAATAAGTTCCACGAGGAATTATTGCCTATCGAGATAAATGGATTCGACATAGTTTTAGGAATGGATTGGCTTAGCGCCAACGATGCAGAAATATTATGTATAAAGAAGATAGTAAAAGTAAACCCGCCAGGGAAAGAGTCGTTTGTGGTGTATGGAGACAAATGCAGAGTAAATTCTGGAATCATTTCCCTAATGAAAGTCAGAAAGTGTTTGGCCAAAGGATGTACATCATATCTAGCGTTCGTGATCGATGCTAAGATGGAAAAGAAGGAGGTGCAGAATATTCTGGTGGTGTGTGATTATCCGGAAGTCTTTCCCAAAGAATGAGGCCCCTAATCGACAATCGACAAGTAGAATTTTGTATTGACTTGTTACCAGGAATGAGGCCGATAGCAAAAGCACCATATCGATTAGCACCAACAGATATGAAAGAACTTATGACACAACTTCAGGAGTTATTGGACAAAGGTTTCATTCAACCTAGTTCATCGCCCTGGGGAGACCCTGTGTTGTTCGTAAAGAAGAAAGACGGGAGCATGAGAATGTGCATCGATTACAGAGAGCTGAATAAAGTGACGATAAAGAACAAGTACCCGTTGCCAAGGATCGATGACTTGTTCGACCAGTTACAGGGTTCGAGCTATTTCTCGAAGATCGATCTTAGGTCGTGATACCATCAACTAAAGGTGAGAGAGCTGGATATCGAAAAGACTGCGTTTAGAACAAGATATGGACACTATGAATTTTTGGTTATGTCGTTCGGACTAACCAATGCCCCAGCAGCTTTCATGGATTTGATGAATTGTAAACCATTCTTAGATAAATCTGTGATAGTATTCATAGACGATATCTTGATTTATTCGAAAAGCAAGCAGGAGCATGAAAATAATCTGCGTGAAGTGCTAGAAGTCCTGAAAAAGGAGAAGCTGTATGCAAAGTTCTCCAAATGTGAATTTTGGATTCAAGAAGTCCAATTTATAGGTCATGTGGTTAACCAAGAAGGAATAATGGTTGTCCCAGCAAAGATTGAAGCTGTAATGAAGTGGGAACAACCAAAAAGTCCTACGGAGATTTGAAGCTTTTTAGGATTAGCTGGATATTACCGAAGGTTTATTCAAGGATTTTCTTCGATTGCTACTCCATTAACAACTTCGACCCACAAAGGAGCTACATATGCTTGGAATGAGAAGCATAAGGAAGCCTTTGAGAAGTTGAAGAAGAGATTGTGTGAAGCACCGATTCTTTCGTTGCCTGAAGGAGTTGATGACTTCGCAGTTTATAGCGATGCGTCTGGAGTTGGGTTAGGTTGTTCTCTGAACCAAAGGGATAAAGTGATAGCGTATGCATCAAGGCAATTGAAGGAGCATGAAAAAAACTACCCCACTCACGATTTGGAGTTGGCAGCGGTAGTATTTGCCCTAAAGATATGGAGGCATTATCTTTATGGCACAAAGTGTAAACTTTTCACTGATCATAAGAGTCTCCAATATCTCTTTAATCAGAAGGAATTGAACATAAGGCAACGACGCTGGCTAGAGTTACTCAAGGACTACAACTGTGAGATACTTTACCACCCTGGTAAAGCAAATGTTGTTGCTGATGCTCTCAGTCGGAAGGTAAACCTTGAAAAGAAAAGGTTAAGAGCGTTGAGAATTGAAGTTGTCTCGACAATTGTGGAAAGTATAAAGAAAGCTCAAGAGGAAGCTTTAGAGAAAAATGACCGAAAGGAAGAACATTTGGGCAAAACGTTAGTGTTCGGTACAAACAACCAAGGGTTGAAGGTATTCCAAGATAGGATTTGGGTACCTAAGACAGGCGGAGTAAGAGATCGTCTAATGGAAGAAGCTCACAAGACCATGTACTCGATTTATCCCGGCAGTACAAAAATGTATAGGGATTTAAAGCCCTATTATTGGTGGCCGACGATGAAGCTCGATGTGGCTAAGTATGTGGCCGAGTGTGTAACTTGTGCTAGGGTTAAGGCACAAAATCAGAAACCGTATGGGAGTTTAGAACCTTTACCGGTACCCATGGGTAAATGAGAAGACATCACCATGGATTTTGTGACTAAATTGCCCAGAACAAGGAACGGTCACGACCTGATTTGGGTGGTCGTTGATCGTTTCACTAAGAGTGCGCATTTCATAGCAGCCAAAGAGAAGTGGTCTATGGATAAACTTGCGAATTCTTATGTAAAGGAAAATGTGAGGCTTCATGGTGTTCCGCTAACGATTGTATCCGATCGTGATAGCCGTTTTACCTCAAGGTTTTGGAGGATTCTACAAGAGGAATTGGGTACCAAGTTGTGTTTGAGTACAGCTTACCATCCGCAAACCGATGGTTAGAGCGAACGAACGATTCAAACATTGGAGGATATGCTGAGAGCATGTACCCTAGAATTCCAAGGTAACTGGGATGAACACTTACCTCTAGTAGAATTTTCCTATAATAATAGTTTCCACTTAAGCATTAAGATGGCACCTTATCACGCTTTGTATGGGGAAAAGTGTCGAACGCCATCATGTTGGCTGGAAGCTGGCGAAAAGCAGTTTATGGGACCTGAAATAGTCCATGACACTACTGAAAAGTTGAAAGTGATAAGGGAAAGGATGTTAGCTGCTCAAGATCGACAAAAGAGTTATGTTGACAAGAAAAGACAACCGATAACCTATGAAGTTGGAGATTCGGTTTACATAAAGTCTCACCGTGGAAGGGACTTATAAGATTTGGTAAAAGAGGGAAGTTGAGTCCAAGGTTTATTGGACTATTTAAAGTTCTTCAGAGGATCGGGAATCAAGCTTACAAGCTAGAGTTACCGGAAGAACTGGAGGGTATTCATAACACCTTTCATGTGTGTTACTTGAGAAAGTTCACGGGAGACGTGCCCGACATAACTCCGATTTCTGAGTTAAGGTTGGATGAAAACAGGAGGTTGATCGAAGAACCTGAGACAATCATTGACCGTAAGACTATGAAGTTGCGACGCAAGATGGTCGATTTAGTGCTTGTGCGCTGGAAACATACGAATGGACCAAATCTCACTTAGGAAACGGAGAGTGACATGATGAGTCGCTACCCGTAGTTGTTTGGTGATATGTGATTCCGGGGACAGAATCATCCTAAAGGGGAGAGAATTGTAACACTCGTGTTTCTAGCCTAGGCATTTATATTGAGTTGATAGTATAGGTTAACCTTTGTAACTCATTTTGAAGAAATGAAAAGGAATTATGTGAATTATGTGTTTTATGCTTAATTATTAGGGCTTAATTAATTAAGAATAAAAATAAGCGTCAAAATTAAAGTGTAAGATAAGCCCGATATCTTTACATAAAGTTGTAGTGGTCGAAACAAGGATTTCGGGGATATAAAGAATACCAAAATCCGAGTTATAACAAGAAGAAGTTATGACTTGTCGAAGTTTCGCGACAAAACCGACACGGTGCTGAATGTCGTATAAAGTGAGTTTCGATAAACTACTTTTTAGCCTTAGTAATCTAAACAAAATTCTTAGTATTCGTTAAACTGAGAAGTTCGATATAAAGAACGCCCAAATCTGACTTCGTATGAGGAAGTTATGATTTTTTGAAGTTTCAGCTTAGCAGTAGACAGCTAAAAAGTTGAATTTTAGATCGAACGATTTTTAGCCGACACAACCTAAACGAGAATCGAAGGCCTCGTCATTAGGAGCAGAACGGTAAAAAGTCTGACGAAAACAGACGTCGGATGAAGAAGTTATTAATTTTTAACGGATTTCCTATCCCGGTCTGTTAAAAATAATAATAAAAAAAATTAAAATCAAAATTATCCGACGAAGTCTAAAGGGAAGTTGTAGAGCGAAATTTTAGCTATGCGTGCATATAAAGAACGTCAAAAATGGAGCTCGTATGCGAAAGTTATAGATATTAAAAGTTTTGGCGCGAAAATCGAGGAAATTCGCATAGTGACACTTTGCCGCGTCACCTTCGCTGAAAGAGTGCCACTTGTCCTGCTGAGTCACCAAGCTGCTGAGTCACCAAGCTGCTGAGTCATCGAGCTGCTGAGTCATGCGAAGCCACGCGTCGGATCCTGATTCGACCGAGGAGGAGGCCCAATCCGAAGCAGCCAGCTCTCCGGTCGAAGCTTCGCCCTGCTGCCGCGTGTTCCGAGCCTCGCATAGACCGCGGTCCAATCAGAAGCTGCCACCGAGCCCCTTGCACACGCAACCCTCGTGCGAGCCACCCCCCTGCGAAGCCTCTCAGCCGTCGGATCAGAAGACTCTCAGCCCTTGGATCAGGACTTCGGACCCTATAAATAGAAGGGTACCTGCGAAGGCTCTCCGATACTTTTGGAGTTTTTCCATATTTAGCCCCTCTCTTCATATTTTCTTCATCTTAGAATCCCCCAAAGCCCCGGTATTGATTGTAAAGCCCGGAATACACCACGAAGTGCCCGAGAAGCCCGGAAAATATATTTTTTCGATTTCGAAGCCCGACTTTTGCAAAGCCCGGTTTCTCAATAAAACTCCTGGTTTTATTAGAAACGATCGTTTTAGGAGACGAATTGCTGCCCGATTATCATCAAATCATGTGAGTGTATACTCACTTTCATTTTACACGTAGATATGAAGTATTTACCTTATAATACGTGCTATGTGTAAATATATTAATTTTTTATTTGAGGTGATTGTTGTGTTGATATTTTATACAAGTTTTAAACTGTATAAGTATTTTTATCTATAAATATGTTGGGTAGAACATGGGTAGATAGTGATGTGTGATAAAATAAAATTTATGAGAGGCCTCGATGTGTTTTGAGATCAAGTCATCTAGCGGAGTTTGGATGACGACCACGGACTTTCTAGACAGTCCAGTGGGAAACATTAGCAGGTCCGCAACCTGTAGGTGTTAATGAACTAAGAGTGTTCATTCGCTGTACTCCATCCCCCTCATGGTTGCCTTCATCGTGGTTGTTATCATGGAGGAGATGATTTCATACCTCTATTGACGTGCACTTTGATGGTACCTTTCCATCATATTCAGGTGCATCTCATAGGGGTAGAAATCTTCATAGGATTTCTGGAGTTCGGGAGTCATAGTAGCCAACATGATATAGGACACTTTAGTAGCATCCCTCTCATGTGTAGCATACTCTACAATTTACTCATGAGTAGGAGTGGTCTCATTGATAACCTTAAGCTCCTTGTCAAGGACATATTCCTTGTCCTTATAGCGAGTAATCATCCTGATGTTCCTAATCCATTCATTGAAATTAGAATCATCAAAAGTGACTTGCCCACACAAGTTCATGAGGGAAAAGGAGCTTGTTGGGTTTGAGCCAGTAGCAGTGTTGGAAGACATATGAAAGAAAAGAAGGACAAGTTTTAATTAGATAAGAAGTCCTTAATAAGTCACCCAAATGAAATATTAAGGCTAAGATCCTACACACTATTTCATAACTTGGAAGAGGGATGTCGTAATCCAAGCTATAAAATATTTGAAGGTAGGTAAACGATGATTAACCAATTTCCACCATTATAAACGAAATAAATTATTAATTTTTAATTGGATTTGAAACTCCTAGATCTTTTGAGATACATTGAACTTTCAAGTTTCTGACTTGGATGCCGAGGATCATAAACAAGGTGTGAATATTCATGCAAATTGAATTGGTACCCTTAATTTTTATCACTTAATCAATGTGCCGGTTAACCACACGTGCTCAACTGATCTACGATAAAACTTAAGTCACCCTTTGCCACTCTTACTAGTCCTTGTTCGTGTGCATGTTAACCACACACACTCCACTAACGACTTGGTAAGGTACAAAGTGTAATTTCATGGGTTAGCACCTATTTCACATTTTCCTAAAGTAACTAAGATTGGGAATTAATAAAGGTTAAGTTACTTTATAATTTCATTATACTTTTAATGAGGATTAAGGTCCTATCCTACTCGTTCGGCTAACGACCCTCCACTAGTCAAGGAAACGGTGGGTTAGAGTGGACACCCATTAAACTGGCATTTTATAGGTAGTAACCCTATACCCCTTTATAGACCGGCTTCGTGAATGAGGCCTACTAACGATAAGACTGACTTAGTCTTATACATATATATAATAGCAAAACTTTTAATATTATAGAAGTATAAGGGTTGAATTTTAAACTTTTAAAATTCTAAGGTTCAATTTGGAATCTAAAGTATAAATGTGTTAGACTTTACAAATTCCAAACATGAGGGCAAGTTTTGAAACTATTCAAGACTTTTGAACTCCATAACTTATGAGTTAATGGTTCATTAAAATGAGAGACCTTTCATTTTATGTAACTTGTGTCTTTTAATATGAACTTTAAAAGAGTGTTTGACAATCTAAATTTTTTTTGCCTTCTAGCCTTGTTAAGGGTCATTTTCTTGGGTTTTAAGCCTAGTACACTTAAGGAATGAGTGTTAGAATGTACCTGCTAGAGACATGGTGCAACATTCAAGCCTTAAGACACCTAAAAAGGAGTTCACGGCCAAGGCACAAGAGTTTAGGACCATAAACTCTTGACTAGCCTTAAACCCCTCCTATATATAAGAGAGCACTTCATTTTTCTCATTCTTTTCCTTCATTGGCCGAAATCTCTTCCAACTCTCTCAAATATCATCAAGTTCTTCATCTAAATCCTCCAAAAACGTAAGTGTTCTTCCCTCTAGTTGCCGTTATCCTTCTTAATCATGCCTCATTCTCATGATTCATTCATGAAAACATCTTTTGGCTAGATCTTCAACTTTCACCAAGAACACCAAGAACACACATTTGTACTTGGTGGCCGAAAACTCATCAAAGGCCCTCAAAAGTGTGAGTATTCCATCTATCATCTAGTTGTACATGTTAAAAACTAGATCATAGCTTTGAAACATCACCAAACTCAACATCAAAGAAAGTTTACAGCCAGGAGTATCTCTCTTAGCCGTAAACCCATGTTTTGGTCTTAAAATGAGCCTTAAACACTTATAGGCCCTTACTAACCCTTGGAACACTTGAACCTTTGAAACCACTTGCCTTTATGACCCACAATGAGTCCATTTGGGGAGTTTATGGCCGTACACTTTAAGGTGTGGCCGTGAACACCTCAATACCTTCTATTAAGTTGGTTTTTCTCATCCTTGTGTAGAGCAATGGTCCCTCAAGTTTCTCGAGCATTCAAACACCCTCTCATGCACATTTACCATGAGTTTACACCATGGTAAACACCCTTTGTTGGCCTTAAACATCCCTTAGATGAATCACATGTGATTCTAACACTTGGTCCAAGTGTTTCCTAGTCCCTAGGGTGATTCCTATCACATAGTTGCTTATAAACACTATATTCATGCCAATACTTGCCATACATTTCATTTAGGACTTGGTTGTGTTTCGGGACTTCATTCGTGGAACTTCTCATACTTACACGCATATTCATTAAATCACCCATATAAGGTGAGTTCATACCCCTATAATGAATCTTTTAACTATTTTAAATGCTTTTAAAGGGGGGGGGGGATACAAGTTGAACGCAATCATAATTGTGTAAATGTTGGTTATAAACATCTTTCAAAATATTGCTTATGTCTTTTATAAGTGATCAAAACATTTCAAAAACTCTTTTAAATTTATGTTACTTTATAGTTTAACAAAACTCCGTTTTTAAAGTACAAGCATAACTTAGTAGTAAAATGAGTCTTTTCAATACCAGTTCAAGTAAAACACTAGTAAACAATATGGGTTATAGTTTAGAGGTTCAGTTACAGTGAAATTCCAGACTTTTGGGTATAAGTTGGAATATTTCAGGATTTACACGTAAGGAGATATCAGGAGAGTGGATGCACTAGGGTTTTGTGCAACACTGTTATTCCAAAACTCTATGATATTAGAGTTCATTTCGGGAATAAAATATTTGCTACCAAAAATCCCAGGACTATATATAGAAATCTGAACCATATTCATTCATTAGTTACATTTCCAACTAGAGAAAAGCCATTTTCTCTCTCACGGATCTTCGGTTTTTTATCCCAAATCGTGAGTACTTCTATCTAGTTGTTTTATATAGCTTAGATTGTGCCTAATAACATCAAAATCGGATCAAAACCCCAAGATTTGAGAGTTTACCGCCCAAGAACACTTGGAGAGTAAACTCTTTTATAAGGTCCAAATGGTGCCTAGTCCTTCCTTAAGCCATGAAACTAGTTTGGACTTGTACACTAATGAGTTTAGGGATGGAAAACAACCTCAAAACACCAAGGAAACGGTGTTCATGGCCCAAGATCTTCTTGGACCGTGAACACTAAATTTAGGGCCAAAAGTGTGCCCAATGTCCCTCCAAACTTTAAAACTAAACCTAGAGACTACCCATGGCTTGTTTGGACATCCAAAACATTAAGAATCAAGGGTTGAAAGTGAGTTCATGGCCAAGGATGTTCGTGGGCCGTGAACTCCATATTAGGGTGCCAAAATGCCCTAAATACCTTCATTAAGCCAAGAGAAAATCATAGCACTTTACCTTGATGTGTCTAGGACCTAAAACAATGAAAATACCAACAACCATGAGTGTTTACGGCCGCAAACACATGACCAAATGGTCCATGGGCCGTAAACTCAAGTTAGGGGTGTTTTGATGCCACAAACACTTCAAAAGGCTTAGGCTTGAAGTTAGAATGCTTCCTTATGACCTTTAGGACCCTCATAAACATAAATGGCCATGAGTTTATGTTATTAAACACATTAGGTCCGTGAACTCCTTAGAACTTCAAAGAAAGTGGGTTTTTCTTCATCATAGGTTAGAGCTAATGTCCCTAAATCATTTCATAGCCTTCAAACTTGCATTCCCACATGATTAGCCATGAGTTTACGGCCGTAAACTCCCTTGGGCCGTGATCTCATGGTAGTAAACTCATGTGAGTGCCTTTATACCTTCCTATGTTGAATCACATGTGATTCCAGCACTTGGTCAAGGTGTTACCTAGTCCAGGAAGGTGTTTCCTTTCATATAGATGTTATAAACACTATATTCATGTCAATATGTGTCCTTATATGTCATTTAGAACTTATTGTGTCTCGGGACTTCATTCGTGGAACTTCTTATCCCTACACACATACCCGCTAGAACCACTCACAACTGGTGAGTTCATACCCCTTAATCAATGTTTAAATGATTTTAAATACTTTAAATGGGGGGGGGGGAATACTAGTAGAAAACAGTATGTTATTAAATCACTCATATGTTTTTATAACCGTGTTTTCATCCAGTAGATTTCACATATTTCAAAATGTGATGCATGAAATTGTTTTCTGTCTTAAAAAATACATTGTTATCAAAAGTATTACGTTTTAAATGTTTATTAAAATGACATCAAGTCATTGTTATTTATTGTTCAAAACTCATAGATGTCTTACAAAACCATTCTTACCTTCTTGAACAAAACTATATCTATACACTTATGTTATTATATATGTATTGATGTTATAGTTTTTCATCCTTCATTCAGTTTCCCACACTCTTATGTAGCAAGGGTGTATAAACCTATTTGGACAATCAATTACCTTCTAGTTAACTATTATAGGGAATGTTAGGAGATACATAACATTATTCCTATTACAAGGAATCACATCAGAGTCAGTTCATTCATGAGTCTACACTATACATTACGTGAGAACCTTACATGTATACATTACATGAGTACCTTACATGAATGCATTACATGAGTACCTTACATGAATACATTACATGAGAACCTTACATGAATACATTACATGAGTAGCTTACATGAATACATTACATGAGAACCTTACATGAATACATTACATGAGTACCTTACATGAATACATTACATGAGTACCTTTACGTAGACACATTTTCCTGTATACATTTACATGGATACTTGTACCTCGATTCATTTGGATGATTTATTAGTACCTTCTGTGTAAATTGTCCTACCTATCCCAGTTCGACGGGATATCTAGATGGGACTAACCATTCTGAATCCCAGCTGTTAGCAATAGTGGTTGATGAACATCTACGGATGCCTACGGTTAATACTTATAGCAGGAGTACCTCTATGGGACTAACCATTCCTCGAGCCTACTGTACGCTACAGAGGTTGATGATCATCTACGGATGCCTACGGTTAATACTTATACTAGGAATACCTCTACGGGACTAACCATTCCAAGAGCCTACTGTTCGCTACAGAGGTTGATGAACATCTACGGATGCCTATGGTTATTACTTATACTAGGAGTACCTTTACGGGACTAACCCTTCCTCCGCCCTGCTACTGCTACAAAGGACAATTGAACAATCTTCGGATGTTCATTAGGCTATACATTTCACTTTCTGTGATGTCGTGTTAATCCTAGTACGAAAGGATAACACTTACATTATTATACTTTTCCTATTTACTTTATTTTGTGATACACTCACATAAACGATGAGTTAGACTAAGTACTGTTTGTAATAGTCAAAAAGAAGGAAAAACTATCATTATCATTGCAAAACATTCGGGTCTTGGTAAAAGACTACATTTCATACCAGTAGGAAATAAGGGATTTTCTAGGGTTTTCATACTTATATCCATTGTATGATTTATGGAATTACAAGGCATTCATAACAGCTTTCCAAAACAAGACAATGACACTTAAATACTTATGAATTCACCAGCTTTAGGCTGATACTCACTTTCAAAATAACTTGTATTCTCAGGTCACCAGTAGACAGGTACGATGGCCAGGTTTTGAGAAGACGGAGCACAGACAAGACTCGTCTTTTATTTTGATTGTATTTTTGGTGTCTTAATACATTGAAATAACACACATGTATTAAAACTTTACTTTAATGCAATGGATGATGTTGTTGCTTGTTTACTACTTTACATTGTTTGTGATACTGTACATGACGTCCTCCACCCCGGAACGTTTCCGCCGTTCTTGGTTTTGGGGTGTGAAAGTTCATACTTGATGCTAGAGCATACTATAAAGAGAAACAGGGAGGTAGATACAATACATCAGAGAGACATACTGTACAGTATACATGGTAACAGAGAACATACTAAGATACTATAACAGAACGGACATACTAAATGCTATACCAGGAGAACACTACAAGATCTAACTATACCAATAATCACTAACTCATTTTTCAAAACAAAAGGTGATAGTAAATTGGTTATAGATGATCATGTAACATTAATGTGAACTTACACGGCCTAGCAATTTGTTTGTCAAAGTCGCGTTTGGTCCCTAGTATCTCTTGCACGGAGAGCATATAGTATGGGTATTATCCATCACATTATGACCTTAATAAAACAAAAATGGTTTAATGTAATCAGTATGTCAGGATATTAATTCAAAAGACAACTATATAATTACATTTTCCCATTACTTTCATATTATGACAGTTCCTCTTGAAAGTTAATGCAAACTATTTTTGAGTGAAGATAGTTACAAACTAGGGAAAACTTCATTTACAAACGACAAACAGAACAGTCGAGTCATGTACATTCAATAAAAAGGGGGGCCTATAATGCTAACTTATGATTCCTTCGTGTATACATCAGGGATATATATTAATTGGATCTGACAGGTCGTAGGGTGTGTGCTTTCCGCTACATTTCCTGTTCCTTGTTTGGTTGTGGCCTTAGAGCAGATTCACCCAACCTACTATCTATCCGGTCTTAGCTACATATATGTTTCATATACACCAAGAAATCATAAGGGGTACCAGGTATGGGCCAGTTGATAGTATACAAATTCAATAAACCGTTTTCTAGTACAAAACATACTTTTCAAATAGAACATTTGGTAGACAAGACTAGAAACTTACCAGTAAAGGGTTTAATCAATTTTATTAAACCAGTATAAACTTAAAGGACTTTAGGTGGTTAAATCTGTAATACCTTAGTTTATACATCATGGTTATATATAATTCATACTCTATAGGTAGTTGGATGTGTGCTTTCCGCCTTACTTCCTGTTCCTTCTTTGGTTCTGGGCTTAGGGCAGATTCACATAATTAACTATCTATTTGATATTAGATTATATATAGCTAGTATAACTTAATTGATTATAGATGGAACCACTGTGGTTAACATTTTTACTAAAATAAATAAGGGTTTTCTTAAAGGATCTTTTGTCACACCCCCAAACTGGAACGACGGAAATGTTCGGGGGAGGTTGACGTCACGCGTAGTATCACAACAGTTGTATCATAACAAGCATAGTAAAAACCACCAAACATTGAATACATATATGAAAAAGGTTTACATTGTCTTAATACAAAGTTTTGTTCTTATCAAATGTAAAATGGAATGGAAAGACGAGACTCTAACGTGCCGACTTCTCCAAAATCCTGGAAGTACCTGTCTACTAAATCCCTGAGAATACAAGCAGTTTTCAAAGAATATCAGCATAAAGCTGGTGAGTTCATAAGCATTTAGTTTAGGTGGAAAATGTTTAGTTGAATCCTTTTGAAAGGTGTTCCTCAAGAAAATCCTATATTTTCTTATGAAAAGCGTGTTTGAAAACCCATTCCTTCCATGACGTCCAGATACATACAAGGTATGTACAATCCAAGGAGTCGTTGAATGAATATGAATATCCGTTAGTTAGATGTAAAAAAAATCTATTTATGAAACGCCGAGTTATCCAGAGAAAATCCTATATTTTCCCTAAAAGTAGGTTGTTGGTTATCCGTTCTAATCTGAGGTATACAAGTATCTACCATACTTATATAGATAAATGTAGTTTTCATTTAAAAACCCTGGTTACTCCTAGTGAGGTATATTAGTCCTATTACGTAAATAAAAATAATAAAAGAAAACATGATGAACTAAATCCTGAAGGTACTATCAATACCCTCCACTAATCAAATCAGTTATTACTTTGAGGTTAGTTCACTTAATTCATTATTACAAAAGTAAATCTCGACTATCTAGGTTGCGAGTTTTATAACCATACATTAACTTGATATGACACGTCTCGGGGCCAGTATCCTTTATGAATTTGTCACCCATAGACCTGCCGGTCCCACTGTAGCTAGCAGCGAGGTGCGGGATAGTCAGTCCCGTATAGATCTATACACAACAGTCACGCTCTCCCTACAAGAGATTTTGGTTACAAGTGCTAGTCCTACACTCTGATTTTGTGGGAGTGTTACCAAGGACGTGTCTCTAACTTAGACTAACAAATTTACAACTAATAATACTGAAAATTTTGTTTATGATTTGCATGAATCCTTACATGATTCACAAGTTCGTTGCCCTAGTTTTGAAAACTATTTCTACAAGTTGATTTCTTAATTGTTTGGTAACAACTTTTTTCTATGTTCAAAGCATTCTGAAAATATAATTACGTTAAATAAAATAATATACTTTGAACACAAGTTTCCTTTTACTTTTGCTTGTATCCCCCCTCCCCCCACCGAAGACATGAAAAAGTTGGAAAAGTGTAAGGGTATGAACTTACCTCGGGTGATTCGAATGAAAGATTGATACGGAGTGCGGGATGTTCAAGTGAATCCTGGAACACAATCTGCTCCAAATTATCATGTAATGACACATAAATGAGTCAAATGAAGCTATTTCCTTACTAAATGTGATGGAGAACCACTCTAAGAATTTTGGACAACTCACACTAAGTGCTAGGACCTTAAAGTATTGCATGAGGGAGGTGTATGGCCACGTTAAAGGTGTGTATGACCTTGGGTGTGCGGCCCAATGGGAGTGCATTCGTACACTCATGATGGAAGATGCTTTTGAGGTGTTTTCAAGGTATATACTTGCATCCATGAAGTGTTCTATGTCCATACTAAGTTGTAGTACAAGTTTAGGGTCTTAGAAATGAGTTTGTGGTCCTAGAGTGTGTGTGTGGGGTCGCACACGGGAGTGTGTTGCCGCACACAAGGAGTGTTTTTCCGCATAAGGGTGTGTGTGGTCGTACACAGATGTGTGAGGTCGTACAACCTACTTGATGATGTCCAAAGGCAAATTCTAAGGTTTAGCAAAGCTAGGTTCATGTCCAACTCGAATATGAAAGTCCAACTCTCACTTTGGAGGGTCTTTTAGGAGTGTGAGGCCACCTTGTGTGGGTGTGGGGACACACTCCTTCAAAGAGATGAACATGAAGAGACTCAATGATTATAGGCTTAGATTGAGTGGTTCTGAAAGAACATAATTTTGTGGTTTGAGCTAGGCATCATTTTGTATAGATGATAGTGTCATTTTGCAGTGATTGTGTGTTGTCGTGTAATGTGTGCTGCCACACATGTGTGTGCGGCCGCACACATGTGTTTGGCTGCACACTCTTGTGCTGGTAGGAGGAGTACTATTTATAGCAACTGAGTTGTGTCAGTTTGTACTTTTTTTCTGGCTTGGTGTTAGAACTCTGCAGTAGTTGTACTTTATCAAGATGTACTTGACATTTAATGGCAATAGATGTGTGCATGCTTGATTCTACTTCTTCTTCATCTCAATCTCAATCTAATTACAATTAACTTCATTGATTACTAAATTGGATCCTTAGTTTTGGGACTAACAATTGGTATCAGAGTCTATTTGGTATCAATTGAAGTTATTTTTGAGTGTGAGAGTAAAACAAAAAAAAATTCACTATTTTTTTAAGAATTTTGATCGAAGAACTGTTGAAGGTTTGCTGCTGACTTTGAAAGTTTGCTGTTAAAGTGAGTGTGCGGTGGAGCGTGTCTAATTGAGTGTGTGCTGTTACTATGTTTGTTGCTGGTTAAGAGTGTGTTGTTATTGTATTTGCTGCTGATTGAGTGTGTATTGTTACTGTATATGCTGTTGATATTTGCTGTGTGCGGTTAGTGTTTGCTATTGAAGTTTGTGCTGTTGGTATTTGCTTTGTGCGGTTGGTGTTTGCTGCTGAAGTTTGTGGATTACACGTGTACGGTTGAAAAGTTTGTGCGGTCAATATTAGTGTGCGGTTGAATATTAGTGTGCGGTTGAGTGTTAGTGTGCGGTTGAAGATTGCTCAAATGGAATCTCAAAGCATGATTGTTCATCAAGATTTGGATGCAATTATGGGAACCACTACTTGTATTCCTAGATTGCTATCAGCTGAAGCATTTCCTGAATGGAAATACCAAATTGAAAAATACATCAAAATGAAGGATTTCAAAATTTGGAGAAGCATTTTAAGAGGACCAATTAGGATTACTTCTACTCTAGAAGATGGCACGGTAATTGATAAACAGATTGAAAATTACACTGATGATGACTTTGAAAGAGTTGAAGAACAAGAAAAGGCACTTGCCACACTCACTATGGTGTTATCTCCTGAGATTGCACAAGGGTTTCGTGAATATACATCAGCAAAAGCATTGTGGGAAGCGCTCATAGAAGTCTATGAAGGAAATGAAGACATGAAGCAAAGTCGACAAGACATGCTCCGACAGAAATTCAACATGTTTAATTATGTATTGGGAGAAACATTGGAAAATCAATTGCAAAGATTTATCACACTAACCACTGAAATGAGCTCAACAGGTGTGATGGTTACTAGGTCTGAAATCAATAAGAAATTACTAAATTCTCTTCCAAAATCATGGGACATGAATGTGTCGGTGATTAAAAAGACAAAAGACCTAAACCGTTTAAGCTTGTCTGAAACAATGGCAATCATCAAAGCTTGCGATCTTGATGATAAAAAAAGAGAAATAAACCATGTCAATTCGTACTCTTCAGCCAATCTTGGAATTCAAAACAACAACACTGCTTTCTCAAGTTTCACCACCCATCAAAATACTTAAATCCAGGTTCCACAAGTTCAATCTTATGCAGCCCATCAAAACATACCATACAACATACCTAAAATGCAACAAACTCAAATCCCTCAAAACATATCTCAAGTTGGTTCTTGTGTTAATTCTTCCACAAGTGTTTCAGTTCAATCTCATGAAATTGTTTCCCAAAGTTCGTTTACAAAGGAAAAGGAGGAAAATATTGCTCTAGCTACTGCCTTGGTGAACTGCTATAATGCTTTTGTTGCTGGAGACCTCTCTCCACAACTCTCATTCACTGATCTTGATCAAATCCATCCTGAAGATGTGGAAGAGATGGATATTACTTGGCAAATGGCAATGGCAGTATTCAGGGCTAAACAATTCTCAAAAAAGACTGGAAAGAACAACTGGGGTGTAAATTCAGATAAAAAGATGGGTTTTAGCAAAGGAAAGTTACGTTGTTATAATTGTCACAAACCAGGACACTTTGCAAGGCAATGTCCAAAACCTGATCAGCGAGCAAACTCTAAAAGAACCATGGTGCCAGTAACTTATGTTCACAACAACAACAGAGGATCATCTTCAAACAATCAATCTGCAAACATGGCAATGGTAGCTCAATCGTTTAACTGGGAAGATCAAGTTCAGGCCCTAAACATTTCGGGACCTGAAAAGGCAAATCTTGCTCAAGTCAAGGATGCAAGTGAAGAAATGGAAGCAGATCCAGAGAAGGAGATGATGAATTTGCAATTTGCATTAATGGTACAGACCACTCCTAAACCAGTCAAATATGAGGTTAGTGAATTCGACTGTTCTCAATCTTTTATTAAAACTGTTAAATTTTTGAGAGATCAAATTGAGTTAATCAAAAGAGAGAACGAGGACTTGAAATATGAGAGATATACTGTTAGGAAAAATCAAAAGCCCTTAAAAACTCAATTAGAAAATAAAACAAAAGACTTTAAAAAATTGCAAGAGGATTACAACAACAAATGCGAGAACTATGATCGTCTCAAAAGAAAACTTGCTGCTGTAACCATGGAACTTGACACACTGAAAATTTGTTTTGAAAAAGCTGAATTTAATTTCAAAAAATACTATGGGTCAAGTGAAAAGGTTGCAAAATTAATCGAAGGTCAATCGCACTGGAGATATATCACTCATGGTAATCAAATAAAAGTCGGATTAGGTTTTGAAAGTGTCCCTCCTCCTTTCAATCACAATTATACTGCTATTCCCCTGTCTCAAGAAGAAATTGATAGAGAACCTTGCATGGTGTATGGAAAGTCAGCTTATGAATAGGAAATATAGTCTAGTTGTGAGACTTTGCATACTAACGTTTTTAATTCAAGTGCGGATATATCAATAGTTCAGGGGGAGCATGCAGCTGAAACTTTTTAGTCAAATAATGTTGTGATTAAGTCTGGTGTTAATTACAGTAATGAGTCTGTGTCAAAATCAAACACAAATGTTTTTGTGTCGGGTGGTATTTTATTTCAGTCTGACAATGTTGTTTCTAATAGTGTTGTTTGTGATCAAACTGCTAAACTTGATTTACATGTCTCTGCATCTAACACATCTGTTACTAAATTCTATGATGGATCTTGCAAATGTAAATGTGTTAGAAATGGAAAAGCAAAGAATAACACTGTCAACGGCAGTGCCAAAGCAACTGATAACAAACAGATTTGTTTTAACTGTGGCACTGCTGGACACATTGCAAGAAATTGTATGAACCGGATGTTTGTATCTCATATAACAAAAAGAGGGGGGAATGAATTTCGGGGACGATCTTTAACTAGAAAAATTCCCAAAACTCGTTATAGAAATGGAGATTTGAATACAACATTAAAGAAAAAATTCAAAAGATTTCAAAAGAATAAACAGGTTTTTCGTAAAAACAAGAAAAGTTTGCCAAAATCAACTCAGGCTAAGCCTAAGTCGAATTTGTCAACGAGCAGGACAGGATCTTCTAACTCTTCAAGTAGAAAATTCACCAATTCAAAGAAAAATTACAAATTTTTAAAACCTAACCTTCAGAGGATTCCAAAATCTTCTTCAGATCAATCTCCATTACTCTCTAATTCAAAAGCAAAGAAAGAATCACATGAAAAACTTGTAAAAGGAAAGGGTCAACCTAGGATTGTGATGACCTGGGTCCCCAAAACTAACTAATTCTCCTTATCGTGCAGGGACAGTTGCGGAGGAATGTCGCCAGACCTTGGTATGTCGACAGCGGCTGCTCCTGGCACATGACTGGAAACATATCCCAATTGCACGACATTCAAACTTTTAATGGAGGATATGTTTCTTTTGCGGGCGGAGAGGGCGGAAAAATTACTCAAAGAGGAACTGTTTCTAATGGAGTATTGAATTTTGAGAATGTTAACTTTGCTCCAGAACTGAAGCACAGCTTACTGAGTGTATCCCAGATTTGCGACAAGGGCTACTCTACTCATTTCACAGATAAGGAATGTCTGATCTTAACCATTCATGCACAACTTAAGTGGAGTAAGATCCCGATTGTGAAAGTTCGATGGAACTCAAAACGCGGGCCGGAGTACACCTGGGAGCACGAGGACTTCATGAAGGAAAAGTATCCACAACTTTTCCCTTGCGATGATAAACGATGACATACAATGAATTTCGGGACGAAATTCTTTTTAAGTGGGGGATACTGTGACAACTGTCAATTCAGGTCATTTACGGACTCATGCATCTTTATAAAAACCATTCATGCACAACATGCCATGGCCTAGTAGTATAGATTAGGTCAAAATCTTGCATAAACTAGGATCCAACTAAGATCTAGTACTAATATACTTGACACTTACGATTCTACTAAGTTGCTTATCTACAATAGGAAATGCCAATACTATAATTAGAATGAAACTTCAAACTTTGTTACAATTGAAAAAGGGTGTAAAACCCTAAACATAAATTAAAATAGTCCAATTATATATGATGGTGAATATCAAACAATATTTCATCAGGCCTTACTGTTTTTCCCGATTTTTAGTAATTATAATGCCCTAAAAATAGGAAATGTAGTTCTGATTATCCAAAATTCATGAACATTTACCAAAACATCATGTTGTACAGTAGGAACTTACATACAAATTTTGATGATTTTTCTGTACTGTAAACTATTTTTCTCCTAATTTCTAAAGTTAAATACACTTAAATACACTTAAATACCCATAAATACCCATAAATACCCAAAACCGGATTATACAATATGAAAACCACTTTTGGTATTTTTCCCATGTTAGTTACATTGTAAATGATGCTACAAAAATTTTTGGTAATTTATTTTAACTGTTTAATATTATTTCTTCAATTAATGATTATTTAAAGGAATAGAACAAGGAATAATAGAAATACCCACTGAAAAATATCTTTTATATTTTTCCCAGCATATTTATGTATAATAACAGTTAAATAAAAAGTTTGGGTAATTTTGGAAGCTTTTTTCTATTTAGTTCAATTTTTTCTGGAATAAATGCTCAAAAATCATAAAATATAATTAAACAGCTTGGAAATCCATTTTTATATTTTTCCCAGCTTAGTATTGTGTAATAACAGTTAAATAAAAAGTTTGAGAACTTTTATCCATTGAATGCTATTTTTCGTGAATTTATGTTGTTATAAAGACTTAAAAAATTTGGAAAATCAATATCCCAAAGTTGTAATTAATCGCACGACTTGCAGAATTTCATTATTTCAGAAAAAGTGTAACCAATTAATATAAAAATCCAATACTAAAAAATAAATTGGCATTTCACTATATGTAGAGTTTAGTATATTAGCATTAGATTTCGACATGAAAACTCACTAGTGTGTGTTTGATGTCGTAGGATCCCGGTAGTAAGACGTTGGTGCATCTCGAAGTACCACTTGTACCTAAATGAAACATTGTGAGTATTCATGCACTCCCCTATTTTCAGTTTTTATGTTTTGGGGTGGAAAAGCATGTCCAGAAAAAATATTGTTTGCATGTTGTATTTAAATTGATTATTATCAAACATGATTGCTATTGTTTTGCATTGTTTCTTTATGTATGTGTATGCAACACGGAACATGAGAACTTATCGTACTAAGGCCCTTCCCTTATCTCTAACTATTAACTCTTTGAGCCAATGGTCATTATGTATAGCGCTATTAGGAATTGACAACTCCTCACTCGCCCGAATCGCTAGAGTGCATGATACCATATTGATCCATGGAACGATAAGCATAGATCTCGATAGGGCTTCAGTCATAGGTTTGGTTGAGACTCATTGTTTGCTCATACATATATAAACTCGTTTCTCGTTATAACAATAAACTTCTATTCATTAATAGCAATCAACTCTGTTTATCATTAAAGCAATGTACTGGTATTTACGAAAAGCCTTATTTCAAGCTCGATTTTATAAACTTGTGAACTCACCTAATATTTTCATAGTTGATGCTCGTTTTACATGCTTTTTCAGGAAATAATTAGTAAGTGGATGTAAAGATTCATCATCATAGAGCATGCCGGATCATGTTTAAGCTATTATGAAGTTATATTTTGAACAATGTTGTTTTGGAAAAACTTGTACTTTGTTTCTTTTAAGCTATGGGTTGTAAACTTTTAAATACTGCTATGGTGATGTATCTTTATCTTTTGCAATGAAACCGTTATCGCTGTCATATCTTGCGTTTCCGCTTTAGCGGGGTGTGACAATGACTGTTACTTTGTTGGATATGCTGCTCGAACTTCGTACAGGGTTTACAATAAGAAGACTAAACAGATTGTAGAATCCTTTGATGTTCGTTCGCTTGAGGAAAATGAGACAGATGCAAGAGTGGGTCCTGATTGGTTATTTGACTACACATCTCTTTTCAAATCATTCAATGTGTCTTCAGATAATCAAGAAGGATCTACTTCCAATTCGAAGATTCCTAGTGAAGACGAAGAAGATGAAGTTGTCTATCGACCACCATTGATTTCCTCTGATCCTCCATTGGTACCCTCTGCCCATTTTGAATCTTCTGAGTCTCCTCAACAACCTTCTCCTAATGCTATTGTTACTCCTTTAACTCCGATGGAATGAGAGTTCATGAACCACGAGACTTCCGCTATAACTTCAAATCTGATGGAACTTCTCTTTTCAGAAAGTATTGCAGAAGAGTTTGTAGCAGATTCTTCAACCGAACCTTGCTCATCCTCTACATATTATACAACAAATGATGGAGCGGTTAATATTCATAATCTTCCTGTTTCTGTCAATGATATTAGCTATCAGATCCCTACACGTATTCAGCGAGATCATCCGATAAAAAATGTCATTGGCCAGTTGGGCGACGGTGTTCAAACGAGAAGTAAAAGTGGGGATTTTAATACATGTCTCTACTCTTGCTTCATCTCTCAAATAGAACCTAAATCTGTCGAAATGGCTCTGAATGAGCCCAGCTGGGTTGAAGCCATGCATGATGAATTAAATCAATTTGAGAAACTTGGAGTCTGGAAATTGGTGGAGCTACCAAAAGGAAAGAAATCTCTTGATACTCGTTGGGTATTTCGAAATAAACAAGACGATTCAGGTGTCATTGTGCGCAACAAGGCAAGATTGGTGGTTCGAGGGTTTCAGCAAATTGAGGGTGTTGATTATACAGAAGTTTATGCTCCAGTTGCTCGTTTGGAAGCCATTTGCATCTTCCTTGCTTATGCTTCCTACATGAACTTTACTGTATACCAAATGGACGTTAAGACGACTTTCTTGTACGACAAGGTCAAGGAGGAGATTTACGTTGACCAACCACCTGGTTTTGTTAACTCATCTCTTCCAAACCATGTTTACAAGTTAGAAAAAGCTTTGTATGGATTGCATCAAGCTCCTCGAGCTTGGTATGCTACTCTTACTCAGCATTTGCTCAATCACGGCTATTCCCGAGGTACCATTGATCAAACCTTATTTCTCAAGCATGTCGGTCCAGATCAAATTCTCGTTCAACTTTATGTGGACGACATCATTTTCGGGTCGACAAGCCAACAACTTTGCAAAGATTTTGAAGTGGTGATGAAGAAGCGCTTTGAGATGAGTTCACTTGGGGAAATGACCACATTTTTGGGGCTTCAGGTCAAACAATCTTCAATCGGAATCCTTATTCATCAATCAAAATATGTGGATGATGTACTGGAGAAGTTCGGGTTTCGAGACGCAAAACCTGCTCTTACGCCCATGGCGGAACGACCTCTTCTGACTCCTGATCTTGAGGGTGAATCCGTAGATCAAACTGATTATCGATCAATGATCGGATCACTCATGTATCTTACTGCTAGTCGCCCAGACGTCATGTTTGCGGTCTGTCAATGTGCTCGCTACCAGGCTAATCCTAAACTCTCTCATTTAATTGTTGTTAAAAGGATTTTTCGGTATCTCAAAGGGTGCCCAAAACTAGGTCTTTGGTATCCGAAAAATCCCGAATTTGATCTTTATGCTTTTGCAGACAGCAATTATGGTGGGTGTGAGCTTGATAGGAAATCGACTTCAGGAGGATGCCAGTTTCTGGGAGATAGACTGGTGTCATGGCAGTGCAAGAAGCAGCACATAGTCTCAACCTCAACAGCAGAAGCGGAATATGTTGCTGCATCTGCTTGTTGTTCTCAAGTCATTTGGATCCAAAATCAGTTGTTGGACTACGGTTTGAATTTTCAAGAAACCCCTATTTTTTGTGATAATGAGGCTGCGATTCAAATTGCCAAAAACCCGGTCCAACACTCAAAAACCAAGCACATCGACATCAAGATTCATTTTATTCGAGAATGTTATGAGCGTTTGCTCATTCGGCTAGAACAGGTCCACTCTGATGATAATGTAGCAGATTTGTTCACCAAGCCTTTTAACAAAGCTCGATTCGATGTGCTGGTTAATTTTCTAAAAATGATTCGTTTTGAGGATTAATTTTTTTATAAATTTGCGCATTTTATTTTATTTCATTTTTATGCACAAATTTAGGGGGAGAAAAATAGAAAATCCAAAAACATTAAAAAATAGAAAATCCAAAAACATTAAAAAAAATATAGAAAATCCAAAAACATTAAAAAATAGAAAATCCAAAAAACATTAAAAATAGAAAATCCAAAAACTTTAAAAATTAGAAATTATGTTTGAGGGAGATGTTCTGGGAAGTGATATGATAATGTGATAACAGGCAAACTGAGTCTACGTAACGTACCCAAAGTTGAAGGGTCTATGCTCTGGTTCGATGTGTCGGTAGGCACGAAAGATTCTAAATTGACATGACTAGACATAATTGAACTTAGGAAATCAAATGACTTGACAAATCTTGACCTAGATAGTTCCGTTTAGACTGACAATACGACGCTTGGATAGGTTGAGCAGGGAGATATATATGGGAATCTACTTGTCACATTAATTGAACCCGTACTTGGAACCGTGGTTTAACTTTTCCTCGATGTGCGGATTCCGTCCTTAATTCCGGTTGGATGGAGCGATTGGTAAATTCCGATAAATTAGGTCTGTAGAATATCATTTTCTTTCTTTCCGTCTGTTAGTCATATGTTGTCAACTTTGCGCGACTTCCAATCCGACCTGCTACACAACATATGCAACTCTATTTCTCTGCAGGTTATATATATGTGTGAAAGACTTCTTATCTGTTAGCCATATGTTGTCTCCTCTGCGTGACTTCTAATCCGACCTGGTACACAGCATATGCAACCTTCTACTTCTCAACTCCTCTGAAGAAATAAATAATAACTAATAGAATTCTGGATCTATCCTCTCTCTGAATGGTTGTCTGCTCACCT